>NC_135432.1:47812231-47999731 GCF_051991255.1 Vanacampus margaritifer | reverse complement strand
ACAGTATATATATATACACATATACACAGTATATATATATACACATATACACAGTATATATATATATACACATATACACAGTATATATATATATATATATATATATATATATATATATATATATATATATATATACACACAAATATACATATATATATATAGACAGAGAGACAGATATATAGATAGATATATAGACATAAAGATAAAGATAGAGAGATCTTTATAATCCAAAGAAAGAAATACACGTTAATGCGGAAAAATAATCATGCTTATTGTGATCTAGTCTTATACAAATAAGTTCGTTTTTTTTAGTAATGCCCCTCGATACGGTTCTCTTGTATGGCGATGCGCAATTAAGGCAGTCTCTGATTGGTCAAAGTCAGACTAAAGTATACAATACAATATTCATTTGTTGCATGTCTTTGCAACAGACATATTGCATGAGCCATTCGTGCGACAAGATCTTTTTTTTATATATTGTGCAACGTCTTGCTTCTGAAAAACGTATTTCAACATCAACATTCAAAAAGAAATCTAGTCACCTGGTCAACTTGGTCTGTGACAGCTACTGTATGTCTTCAGGTTGTGCGTCAGTTGAAACCTGGTACACAAAGAGAAAAATACATATAAAATTAAATTCTTAGTAACACGACTGACTGTACCTGTGCATTTACACAGTTACAGTACATACAGAACAATGAATAGGTTAAAGTAATGTGAATGCAAACTCATTTTATTTGCCATTACAAAAATAAATAAATAAATCTGTCTGCACTACAGGTTTGTGTAAATTGGTGACGTCTATTTTTCACAATGACACAAAAATAAGAAAATACACAGTCCTCAGAGTGTCCATACCTGACCAGAGTATGAATTGTGAGGACTGTATGTGTAACTCCAAGCCCTCAAAACGTATTTTAAACTCACAGTGTATAAATACACTGTCCTCAGAGTGTCAGTTATTCACAACTACGACATTGTGAGGACTGTGTATCTTGCGAGGGCTGCACAGTATTGACAAAACATGCGACATGGGTGTTTTATACAGTGATGGAGATTATTTTGACATTAAACATGGACCGAATATATATATCTTCATAATCTAATTAAAGAAATGCACGTACATGCGGAAAAATAATCATGCTCATTTTGATCTAGTTTTATCCAAATAAGGTTTTTTTTGTTAGTAATGCTCCTCGATACAATTCTCTTGTATGGCGATGCGCAATTAAGGTTGTCTCTGATTGGTCAAAATCAGACTCAAGTAGGGCCTGGCAATAAATCAAATTAATTGAATAAATTAAATTCAAATTGAATAGTTGAAAATTTGCTAAATCGTGAAATGTATTTTGTCTTCTGGATTATTAAAAACTGTTATAATGTTCTGTTACATCCAGATGTTATTGTGAGTTGAAATTTTGCACAAGTGGTGGCAGAATGCTGGATGGTTGGTTTAAAAGACTTTTTATTTAATTTTTTGGCCATATCGCTTAGCCTCAGACTAAAGTATACAAACAATCCAATATCCATTTGTTGCACGTCTTTGCAATGCACATATTGCATGAGCCATTCGTGCGCCAAGATATTTTCCACATATTGTGCAGCCCTAGTATCTCCACCCTCCACTAATGTCTTGCTTCTGAAAACTGATTTCAACAACATTCAAAAAGAAATCTAGTCACCTGGTCAACTTTGGCGCAGTCTGTGATAGCGGTGTCTTCATCAGGTTGTGCTTCAGTGGAAACCTGGGGTAGATGAATAGAAAAATACCAATACAATTAAATTCTTACTAAGACTAGACTGCTATACTGTAATTTCATGTAATCATGAATGTGCGACCAGTAATTCTAGTATGTCACATGTATGAAACAATATCCAAATGTCATGATAAGCAATCACGATATGATAATCAACATGATATTGTGAGGTTAGCGATACTCACGATAACTGTAAAAGTAAAATAAAAAAATAAGTCACAATATTGTAAAAAAATGAAATAAAAACAAAAAAAATTATATTGAGAAAAGAATGTACTTTTGCTTTTGAGTTATAATTAATCTTTTATGTTTTGTCAAACCTTGCACGATAACCCCCCCACCCCCAAAAAAAACAAAATTAAGTGTGACAACACACCATATAAACATACCATAGTGTTTTTCCATTGTAGTGAAATTCAAACATGAAAACCTTCTGGGCATCATGATACACTCTCAGCCTGTTTTCACGTTCCTGTTTGCTTATAACTTCTCCTCGATATTCAGTAGGAAAGACTCCCTTCTGAAAGGAGCAGGAACTGAACACTCCTCGACCTTACAAAGAAAAAGGGATACAACAGAAATATTTCATTATAACAGTAATGAAAACTAGGCCCATACTAAAGAATCTTTTACCAATACTCACCTTTGAATGAATTAATATATTTTATGGTGAAGCCATCCTTGTCTTTACCTAAGGATGAAAAATATGCTACCTCTTCTTTGGGTTTAACTTTTGCCCTCTGTGGCCTCATGACTGACATATCTCACTGAAGATAATGATCTAAAGCTATAGAAAAAAATGAGTTTCAATCAGTTTGATAGGTAACTTGGTGCAGATGTTTTGAAGTTGACTTTCTGTGGACCATAATATCCTGTGCAGTGTGCAGTAAATGTGCCAACGAAAATAAAATAGTGGATAGCACAGCTCTGCTAAATATTTGCATAAATTAAATGTAATGAACACTAACAGACTTTACTGAAATATTTCTATTTAAAGAACAAATTTAAGTAAACACAAATGCAGCAATTTACCAATACTTCATTTATACTGTACTGGTAATACTAAACCATTGTATATTTTCACATCACAAACCAGCCTATCAAACCAGCCTGTTATTGCTTTCCTCTTAAAAATTTCAATTAGCATTTATCTTACTCAACAGACGGTTAGCTCTGCTATGCTAACTGAGCTAACCGTCGCTAACAAAAGCGTAGCAATTCTAAATAATTAGCTGCAACCATCATAATCAACAGATGGTTAGGTATGCTAACGTTAGCTTAGCTGCACTTACACTGGACTTGCATTATAAATCATTTTCAGCAATGTACACAAGCGACCAACATTAAAATAAACAAGTTTCTGGAGGAAAAATTCGAGCTTCAAACCTACCTCATTAGCACAGCTACACTGCCATCACGTCTCGTGAAGTAATTAGAGCCGGGGGCGGTTCTCTATCGGGGCTGCTAGATGACGTCACTTCCGTACTCCGGGCAATATAATAAATCACATTTAAATCAACAAATTGGTTCAGTGTTGGATTATGAACTTTGTTGATAAGAGTGGCTATTGTTCTATGATTTACAGTGTCAATTAAAAAAAAAAAATAGATCACATTTAAAATTAACCCGAAAGGCTCATATACTAAATTAATTACCACAGACGAAAACAAAGGATATTATTGCTAGAATTATAGATAATTTTGTAATCGTTTAATGTGATTTCAGTTTGCTTTTTTAAAAAGTTATTTTTTTTTTTTTCATTAACGAAAATGTTTTTTTGCTTTAGTAAATAAAATAACCTTGCTGCTGTCACACAGTTGCTGTCCGAGGATGTTTTGGTACTATACTTTAGTAATGGACGCATGTGTTTTTTGGCAAAATTGTGAGCGAGCCCAGTAACTTGGCTTAGAAGCAACCCTGCAAATGAATGGTCACATGATGCTTTACTGTTGGCATGAAGCAGGACTGATGGTAGCGCTCATCTTTTCTTCTCCAGACAAGCATTTTTCCGGATGCCCCAAACAGTTGGAAAGGGGGTTAATCAGAGAAAATAACTGTAACTCTTTTTTCCTTATTTTGGTCTGTGTTTATGGAATCCCTTTTTCACTGGTCACACCAGGCCATCCTCCAAAAGTCTTACTCCCTCACCATGAGTGTAGATGGACTCATACCTGCTTACTGCCATTCCTGAGCAAGCTCTACACTGGTGGTGATGTCCTTATCCCTGCAGCTGAATCAACTTTGGGAGATAGTCCTGGCTTTTGCTGGATTTTCTTGGGTGCCCTGAAGCCTTCTTCACTTAAAGTTTGTAAGGTCACTAAAGGAAATTACTTTAATTTTCATGGCAAATAGGGACTTTGCAATTCATCTAATCACTATAACATTCTGGAGTACATGTACATGCAAATTGCCATCATAAAAAAACAATAATAAGTCAGCACTGCAGATTCTTAGAAAATCAATGTCATTCTCAAAACATTTGGCCGCTGGTGTACAGAAAGATGTTATACTGTAAAGGCAGGGTGGGATGTTAAATGATGAATTAATGTACGGCACTGACAGTTTCTCTGTCTCTGCTGTTAACCATTGTACATTTTTAAATAAACAACCACTGAAATAATTAAATACTGAAATATATAATTAAATATCGTAGGGTATTTCATTATTTAATTATTTACTTAGGAAATGGTGGCTGCAAAAAAAAAAAAAAAAGGCTCTGTGTCTACAGACAAACATTCACAATACACAGCATTTTGAGAAAAAACTGAATTATGGAGACGTGCGTAATTGTGAGGACAGGTGATGGTCAGCCAATCAAATGCTGTGAAATATACACTGGTGTGAATTATTCATGAAGTGGTGCATTACAAGGACCTTCCTACAGGGGGCGCCATCAAATACACAAAAATACACAAATTCACGTAATTATGCTTTACAAGGACATTGGCTAAAACTTTGGATTTAAGCCTTCTACAGCCCTAGAAGCACTTCTGCATTGAAATAATTATGAGGACATGGGCTGTGTCCTCATAATTCAAAATGTCCTCGCAGCACGGCATGTATTCAGGTGAAATGTCCTCATAATACACAAAGGCAAACACACACACACGCACACACACACACACACACACACACACACACACACACACACACACGCACACACACACACGCACACACACACACACACACACACACACACACACACACACACACACACACCCATTCCTCCACAATGCTTGTGCTTGTTAATAGGATCCGGAGTGCTGCTGCCTTTTGTCAGCGTGTGTACGTCGACTCGTCCCTGTGGTGCCGGTCAAAAGATCCTTTCACTGAGAACAATGATCCATGCCGTTTAGCCTTTTAACCCCCGACGGTCCCCATACTGCTACAAAAGGCAAGCACATACACGTGTAACAGCCCCCTCGACCCCCACCCACTCACACACGTATAACATATACTGTACATTGAAGAAACCTCAAAGTGATTCTGAAAAAAGACTGCATTCCTTCTGTATGTTCTTGGTTTTAAGATGAGCAAAACATTTCATAAAAGTGTGAGTGCATGGTGTGATGTAAAATCTGATGAAGTGTCTCAAGTGACATCTCGGTGGTGATTCTAACAATGTTCTTTGAGTGCACTGCTAAATTGCTGGAGCACTTAGTGCAAATGCAGCCTACGTGCGTGTGTGTTAAAGTAGTCATGCGTTAGCAAGTCATCTCCCAGCTCTCCAGCCAAGTCTTTATAAACATCAGTGCCTCAAGCCGCAACTGTAGAAAAATTAGCATATTTGTTTATTTGACACGGTGTGGTAACAGAAAATATACAAGAACAAAGAAATGCATGTTAAAACACTGCTGATATAGAGAAGCAGATCATTTAATTATTTGTTTAACCCTAAAGCCTGAACCATGAAATGTATGACAGAATTATTATTATTATTTTTTGTAAATAGTTATTTATTAGTCCTTTTGAAAAAAAAAATTGAGAATCAACTTCCATGTATGACTTTGGATTTGTGTCATGTTTGATACATCCAGTTACAATGCTTTAAATCCGTACATTTATAACAGTTGTATATATATATATATATATATAATATAATATAATATATATATATATATATATATAATATATAATATAATAATAAACAGACATATCAAAGATATTAGTGTTTCCCAAAATCAGAAAAAGCATTTCCCACTGTTAATAAAAATAGATGTGTCTCCTTTCTCAATCTTTCAAGGTCGCTGGAAAATTCATCAGCTAGGTGATACTCCCCTCTAATGGATTATCCATGCAATGCATGTGTCAGATCATATACGTCAGGATTTTAATATGATACGTTTGGCTTTATAGGGTCAAGTAGGTAAATTGAGAATAGCTTCTCGTTTACAATGCCAACCTGAGGCCAACATAGGGGTTCAGTGTCTTGGCCATGGACACTTGACAGCGGACAGTCAAAACCAGTCAGGAATTGGAATTTGCGACCTACTCAACAGCCGCCCTGCCGCATCAATAAGTGACACATAAAAAATATATTTTGTGCCAGTCTTGAAAAGCTTTTAGGCAGAATGGATGAGACAGATGGCAGAGTGGTTTTCAGTATTTTACTTTCCTAGAAAGAGAGCGGCAGTGAGACATCGTGTGGAACTGTTTCACATGTCTGATTGTTGGATTCTTGGAAGATGAGGAAGAAGATTATCAATCCTGCATAAATACGTTCATGGAATTAGGCATTATATTCTGACAACAGGGCAAACTATTGGTCTATTGGCAATTATAGCTCTAAAACATTTTAAAATGTTTATGTAGGTTACAACAGCAACTTTTTTTTTCATTGAACACAGAATATTTTTTAACATGTAGAATATTTGTTACATTCATATATATATATATATATATGTAAACCATATTAAGTTCAAATAAAAGAAAAAGTAAAAATAAATGTAATAATGTGACCCGCCATAATGGTTTGTTTGCAGGACACAAAAATTACAGTGGGTCATCAGTTTACGACCATGCCGACATGTTTTCAGGTTATAAATAGCACGCATTAGCAAAGTGGTGTAAGAACAGGTGGTCATGTGACACAAGTAGGCCCACTCAGTTAGCACCATACTTAATTGGTATTCATTATATTCTTCTATATTTATCACATTTTATTCACCCTGATATTTACTGTAATCATGACTTAACTGTGTTAGTGTAGAATCGTGACAGAGTATCCAGCCCATATAAATCTGGCTTATGTTGCTATTGTAGAAGCAGAACTCTGCCATTAAGTTAGTACTACCTGTCCAGGAAAATGTTTAAAGGGTCCTTAGAATTTTTTTTGTGGTTTTGAAACTGACTTTTTCAAATTACAGTACACCTTGAAAACAGTAACAGGCAGAGAAATGTAACTGATCATTATCTGACTGTTCATCTGTCAGAAAACATCTCTTTCCACTTTAACAAAATTTTTGTTGCACTTGATTGGTACATTAGAAGTCATAATAAAATATATAATACATTTGATTTTGTTTAAGATTTGCTTAAACTATATTTCCAATTTTCAGATGATTCTTTGTGTTTCCGTGATATCAGAAATAGACGATTGGCTGATAATTCTTACCCTAGAGAAATGGATAAGTGGCGCAGTTTGTAAAGATTCAACCTGATGGCACAAGAGAGTGTCTCTGCTCAGTTTTGATAACAGCGGTCTTAAAGAGAATGATAATGATGGATTTTTGCTGTTTAATGTCTCAGATGTTGAAGCTTGGGTTTGCTTTTAGATATTGAACAGGGAAAGATGCAAAGGTGGGCACTTACGTTGTCACGATGGTCTGCAATTGACTCATTGACCACTTTTTGGCGAGTACTTCCACATTTTCGGCAAGTGCTTTATGATGCGAAGTCTTGAAAAAAATACACAGACTAGGACCTTCTGTACTGTCCCAGATCGACGGAGGTAAACCTGCTTCCATTGGTGTTCAGACCCATTTTAAATCAAAGTCCAGCAAGCGCATATAGGAAGCTTCCTTGTGTATTCTATAATGTCAACCAATCGATCAACATCAATGAAAGTAGTTGCACCCACCTCCAATGTTTGTGCTGTAATGTTCAAATGCAACCGTTCAAATACCATATAAATAATAAAAATGGTTGCTCAAACAAGTGTCTGCCTATAGTTCTCCTTAGGCAAGGTCATGTATACACACAAATAGCAGGCAGTTATCTGCTTCATGCAACTGGCAACCCCCAACCACAGACATCTTGCTTCGCTTTAAAGCTTAAAACAAGAATTTCTTATTCTTTATCATAGAAAACAGCTCGGTAACGTTAGCATGTTAGCTTCTAGCGCTTAATCGCTACTAGCTATAGTTAGCGCTAGTAGCTAATTTTAGCCAATAGAAGCTCCGACAGGCAGTTACAGACTGATAAACTGACATTTTATTTACAGTCAGTGTACCACATTTTAATCATGTGCAACCGACATACTGTCATGTAAAGGTGCGCGTAGGAAAGAGTGGACCCAAAGGCGAGGAGACACATCAGGGAGATAGGAATTGTGAACAAAAGGAGAAATTTTATTGGAACAAGTGGGGACGGGAGAGGAGAGGAGGCTGGTAGCCATGACGGGACCGGGCGAGAGGAGGCTGGTAGCCGTGACGGGACTGGCTTGACCGGGGCTGACTTGGCAGAACTTGGAAAGTTTGGCTGGATGTGGAGAATTTAGCCGGAACGTGGAGAATTTAGCTGGAATGTGGAGAGCTTAGCCGGAACGTAGGAGTGCTTAGTCAGGACATGGAGAGCTTAACTGTGACGAGGACGACTAGACTGGGAAGAAAACGACTAGACTGAGACGTAGACAACTAGACTGAAACAAAGACGATTTAACTGTGACGAGGCTTAGCTTAGCTTAACTTGACGCGACGGGACTGGACGGGAAACATAGACTCCCACACAGGACTTCGCCAACCACACAGGACTTCGCCAACCACACAGGACTTCGCCAACCACACAGGACTTCGCCAACCACACAGGACTTCGCCAACCACACAGGACTTCGCCAATGATCCCACATCAACTGAACAAACACAACAGACTAAATACACCAACACTAATGAGACACACCTGGGGAACACAATAGGACGAGGGCACCGATTGGTCAAACACACTGGGAAGGGAACAGGCACACAGATGGACGTAATCAGACATAACGAGACAGGGGAAACACTCAGAAACACAAGACAAACACCAATCACAGAAAGACACAACAAACACACCAAAATAAACAAAACCCTAACCCATACAAAACCAAAACGTGACACGTACATGTTGAAATTAAATCAATTTAAAAGACTTCAATACATAGAAGACTTCAGTACATGATCAAATTAAGGACGAAGTAGGAGCTAAAGCAAAACATGAAGCTATCGATCAACCGGTCAATCTACATTCCCACCCTCACATATGGTGACACGCTATGTGTCGGGGCTGAAAGAACAATATTGTGGATACAAGCGGCTGCAATGAGTTTCCTCTGCCACCATGTAGAAGCATCTGTGTAGAAACATAAATATGTTTTTATTTCCTTATTTCCTGAGAAATAGCAGCATAATTACACCAAAACCTACTAACAGGTAGTTGGTTCGGTGTAATAACCAAGAGCAATTGTAATCCTATTTTGGTACCAAGGACTGCTCCAAATGGAACAGATACTGTACGTAGCAAAAATATGGTTTAACTATTTAATTTCAAGTCCTGTGTCGTTTACAATGTAGCTGGTGCATGCCCGTTTTCATACGTCCCTAGCGAGTAGCTACAAGACTTTGACAGACGTCCCTCGATTTAAACTAGCCCGTGGAACCTCCTCAATGCTTGATCCTCACACCTTAATGCACATTTAAGATAATTGAGAGTGGACACTCCTTAATATGAACAATGGAAGAACAACTTCTGGGTCGTTTTCAATATTTTGAGAAGCAAGGAGCTAGGAACTTTGATTAAAATGAAGAAGATGAAGAGACTTGAGATGAGCCCTATGTCTCCCAGCAGACCTGGGAATCCTTAGACTTGGGAAGTGCTGGACAAAATGGCTGAATTTTGGTCATCACTTCTTGAGCACGGTAGCAGAAGAAAATAGATAGTGTTTGTTTATTTAGAATATTCGGGCCGTCAAAATTAAAGCATTAACTCTGGAGATTAATTTCAATTCTTTAAAGCTTTTTTATTAAAAAAAAAAAATATATATATATATATATATTTTTTTTGAAACTTAGTTAACTCAGTTTTATTTTCTTTCTGTTCCGATGATGAAACTTAGCTATATTCTATTGCTAATTGTAATGCAAAACAGAAACAGATAAAAATATACTTTTTTTCCTGATGAAATAACACTCTAATCTTTCTTTTGGTAGGTTCCATGTTTTATAGCAATAAAACACGATATTCTGTGGGCCTTGCAAAATCAGTCAAAATCCAGTAAAACAGTCGGGAGCAAAGGGGTTTGCTTCAGTGAAAATGGCTGGGAGTGAATGAGTTGTTCATCTCACTGTGATGATGTTGCTGATTGATTCTCTGTGACCTCCACTTTTTCTCTGTTTTTTTTACAGTAATGGAGCAAAGAGAGACAAGCAGATCCCAAATCTGCTTAATTTCCCCGTGTGAAACATGAAGGAGAAACTTCTGCTAAGCATTATAACCAGAGGAGTTGTTTGCAATAGAACCTTGCACCATGAATCTTGAAAGCATGTGCACAAAAGTGTAAAAACAACAACAACAATCTAAACAATACCTCTGCTCCCTCTGTGGACTCTCAGGAGGAACGCAAAGACCAATGCCTGCCAGCTACTCAACAATTTCCTGATGTGATTGGCCTCAAGACTGTTAACCGCAACGACTGTTATCCTGTTACTGCCCTTGACCCTTTAGATACATTTTTTTTTAATAGTGATACAATATTTATTTGAATACTGTATATCAAATACAAATTAGTCTAACCAGACTGAATTCCAATCAAACATCCTGCTGGATTACTATATTTTTTTGCAAGTATGGATCTCCTAAGTTTTTCTATCAAGCTGCAGATGTTCCTCAGCACATGTGCAGGCCTGCAATTTTTAGGCACACCAGGTCAGTGGGCTCGTTACCTCCGCTGGGATGCCAGCATCCGTGGTGACCTCAGCTTCCAGTTCAAGACAGAATTCTCAGAGGCGCTGCTGCTGTACTTTGACGATGGAGGCTACTGTGACTTTCTGCAGCTGTCTGTGGTTGAGGGCCGACTTCAGCTTCGTTTCAGCATCGACTGCGCTGAAACAACTGTCGTGTCCGACAGAAGGGTGGACGACAACAATTGGCACTTTGCCACTCTAAGCAGGTATAACTTGCGCACGGTTCTAGCACTGGATGGACAGGCCAAAGCGGATGAAGTGCGGCCTCAACGCCAATTCATGAAAATCGTGAGTGACCTGTTCCTGGGTGGAGTGCCTCAGGATATCCGCAGTGGTGCGCTCACACTGCCCACCGTGCGAAACATGCAGCCCTTTAAGGGCACAATTACAGACCTGAAATATGGAAAGTCGCAACCTCTGTTCCTGGGGAGTCTTAAAGTGCCCCTGGAGTCTGAAGGGTGGTGCACTGTGAACCCATGTGAGAATGGCGGCACATGCACAGTGATGGACGGACTACCTGTCTGCGATTGCTCCAAAACAGAATACAAGGGTCGCTTCTGCACAGAAGGTAAGAAACATTTCTTTTTTGGTAGTTTTTCATTCACCATGTTAACTCATTTGCTCCCAAAAATGTATAAAAATGGTGTATTTTGAATATTGCCATGGTCCCAAAAACATATTTTTATGATTTTAATGTGTTTTTTTTTATACTAGAGCATACAGAAGGCTTTGATGCAGCCTCTGACCTGAAGAGATCCCTTAAAGCATGATGAAACGTGGCTATATTCTAATGCTAATTGCTGCAAAACGGAAACAGATAGAAATGTTTTAATTTTTTTTCCTGATGAAAGAAGAGACTCTAATCTTTCTTTTGGTGGGTTCCACGTTTTTATAGCAATAGAACACAATATTCTGTGGGCCTTGCAAAATCAATCAAAATCCAGTAAAACAGCCGGAAGCAAAGGGGGTTGCTTTCGTGAAAATGGCTGCGAGTGAATGAGGTAGAGGAAGTCAACCCCCCACAATTTTTTGGGACAAAATATGTTCTATGCAGCCCCACTGGTGTAAATATGGAATTCTGCTTGAAATTGCGTTAGTGGAATATGAC
This sequence comes from Vanacampus margaritifer, assembly GCF_051991255.1. Classification (NCBI taxonomy): domain Eukaryota; kingdom Metazoa; phylum Chordata; class Actinopteri; order Syngnathiformes; family Syngnathidae; genus Vanacampus; species Vanacampus margaritifer. The sequence goes on along the minus strand of NC_135432.1, from coordinate 47,987,711 downwards.
TTAAGCGCCAAAATACAACCCTTTTTTAATCCATCTCCCTTAAATTGCACGTTGAGGTCTTTTAATCATTAAAAAAGGATAAATAGAACTTTGTCTTCATTTGTTTTATAAAACACTTCTGCCCATTAAAAAAGAAAAACATTCAACTCACAATGTCGAACTTAGCTGTTTAAATTATAGAAACTTAACTTTAAGCCATTAATAACTTGTTATTTTATATATGAACCATGTGAAAAAAAAAGTTGTCTGCCTTATATTATATATTGCACTTAAAAGTTGTGTTACTAAATCCAAAATTGCTGTATTAGACATACTGAATTGATTTTTTTTTTATGGGAAAAAGTTGTTTTACAAAATAAAAGAAGACACTAAATCCTACAAGGCTATATTAGACAATTTGAATAAATTTTAATTTTAATTTATTGGAAAAAGCGCTTTACTAAATAAATGAAGACAAAGTACTATTTATCTTCCTTATTTTATTTTTTTGCTGAACCGAAAAACGATACGATCCGTGACTCAAATCCGTGATCCGATCCGAACCATGACTTTTAAGATCCGTTGCACCACTAGAAATGCAGGACTCCTGAGCTTGAGATCTGTGATTTAGATGATGACAACAAGCAGGGACGGACTGGGAACACAATTCGGCCCGGGATATATTCGTTAATGGGGGCATGGGGGGTGACCAACAAGAAAAATGGAACAGCCATTTGGGAAACTCCCTAAAGTCCTGATGGCCAGTCGGCCCCTGACCACAAGTACATCTACCACTGCTATTACTACATTTGCTACTACTACTACGCTGTCCTCAAATGCCAGCAACATACAGTACACTACTGACATTCTTCCCCATTAAACGTGTCATTTTGTTCCTTTTTGGTACAGCTGGTAACAGAAAATAGAATTCCCCAAACAATTTCCACAAAGCATACATGTCTGCTGAAGAATTAAAAATGGGAGATGAGATTAGGCATCTTGCCAAATCTCTGATTGATTCATTGCCTTTTTAATGGTTTGAGTCCCAACCTTATAGTGCTCCTACCAAATTGAGTGGTTCTGCCGTAGGCCTTTTGGGTGCTCCATAGAGATCCTGACGTCATGTGACTTTCTCTGAACACACCCCCTGCGGCAGGAAGTTATTGTTGCAGCGTTAATGGGCTACAATGGCGTGGAGTTCGAAAACTAGCGTTTATCCGTCAACTTTCCACCCAAGAGCATTGACAGTCACTTTGATGAAAAGGACATGATATAGATGCGCGAGGTGGACATGTTGGATTGCCGATGAAATGTCAGGAGTTTTTTTTTTCCCAACTTGACGGCGCTACCAACGAATTACCTCCTCTATTTCACCTTTATGTGTGCTCAAAATGCCATCGAAGTTTGCACTTTCACGCAAGTCTTGGCAGTTTTATTTTTGTACGTTAGCAACTTAGCAGCTGCTAAATCGGCCGCGGCCGCCGTCATTTTTACCGTTAATAGTCTTCTTTATGGTGTTGGTCCGTTATTAAATTCAACGGTGTAATATCTATCAAACCGTAGCAGCACAAACAAATGAAACAAATGATTTCCCCCACATTTTGTGTGTGGTAACTGTTAGCATCTGCTGATTTAGCCACCATGTACAAAGTGCAACATTGGCTACGCATTGGTTCCTCTTTTGGTAGCCTGGAGCATACTCAATCCTTTTTTTTTTTTACTTCTTCTCGTGGCAGCTGGTCCACAACAGCTGTCAATCATTGTTCAAGTGTGGCGTTTGCCATTTACTCAAAGCGGCAGATGCGTTTTCTATCATGCCAAAATGGTTGCGCTAACGGCCATTTCATTTTGGGACGCATGACGTCAACATCAGGATCTCTATTGTTGATCATTTCATAACAAATAGGCAAGACAGCTGAAATCAAATCCAAATAATCCACAAGAACATTCTGTCCTTTCCACTATATGTATATTTGTAATGGCACATTATGAAACAATTATCATCGTGACCTTGAAATGTAAAATGTCATAAATTTTTTCTATATTTCACTATCCAAAGGATTGTTTGAGCTATTGTACAAAGTGTTGCAGGTTCTAGGGTGGTTTGACTTTGAGGGCTTGCTAGGCTCTCACCTATGTACTGTATGTATTTGTGTATGTGTGTGTGACCAAGCTGCAAAATCTGAACACTAATCTAAATACTGCTAGCCAGTACAACACATTCTAATGACATTGGTTCTGCAGTCGCTGATAAGGGTGCCTCTTGAGAGAATGGAGCTCCCCGGGCCCCTTTTCATTATCCAATCACAAGATGTCAGGTGTTTTATATCACATTCTTTTGTGCTGGGAATTGCAGTGGTGCACTGCTGAAAAGCCCCCCTCAGTTTCTTTAACAACCTCACCTTCTAAACACAAAACACTCTTCCTTGTTTACACTGACCAGCCACAATATGACGACCACTTGCACCATATAACACAGGAGCTTTATGAAATATTCAGCAGAACAACTGCTATAACACACAATAACACAAATATATCACCTTCAAATTATTACACAAATGTTGGTTTTCTCAGATTTTTTTAAATAGTCTATATAAATAGCACAATTTTCAAGTCATCAATTGTTAGAGAATAATTTGTGTTTTAAAACAAACCTTCCAATGATACAGGATTTTCTCTCCAAAAAGAAAAATGTAGCTTTTGTTAAAATGCAGTTTTCTAAATTATTATGAACAGCAGTCTATCAAGATATTTTAGAGATCGCAAAGAACTGAAATAGTCATTTGTTGACTTTGTAGCATTAGGAGTTTGTATTTGCTGAAATGAAAAGCTATTTAAATCCAAAACATTAGCAGGTCAAGTTACATTTTAACATAGGACCTCTTATTTATTTCCGATTGCTGCAAATTCAACAAATGACAATTTTTAATTCTCTAAAAAAACAAAATGAAAATACATTTTTATTTCTGGAGGAAAATACTATCATTGGAAAATTTGTTTAAAACATTCAAATTATTCTCTAACAGTTGATGACTTGGAAATTATGTGGAGTTCAAATTTGCATATAGATAATAATCACAGAAAAACATTGTTTGCATAATAATTTGGAATTGTATTAAAACCTCTGTCAACTTTTAAGGCAAAACCTTTGATACAGCCATTGTATTTGTATTGGATATTAAAGGTTCAACTCTAGACCATTGAAAGGTGCTGTATCGATCTAAGTTATTATTATGAATAATAATAATAATAATAATAATAATAATAATTGTTTTAGGGTTCATATTGCTGGGACTGGTTGTGCATGTGGAACCCAATATCTTGAGAGGCCTTTGTGCATTTAAAATTGATCTAATAATCTGTTTTATTTATTTATTTTTAAAGACTATTTTTATTCACATTCAATGGGCCAACAATAAACTCACAATAAGCAATAAACTAATTTCTAAAATGAATCATCAGCAACAAGATAAATCTTTTTAAATGAAAATTTTCCAGAATTTATTCTAAAATCATTTTGACTCAGTTCCTCTCTTTACGATGTCTTTCAGTGCAGACAATTCATTTTTTTTGCCATATTTGTCTCCGTCAGTTTTATGCGGTGCAGTTTTCATTCCATTTACTTTTCTTCATCAGCTGTTCTTCCTGGAGTCCACTTCCACCATGGGTATCTTTACACTGCAATTATAATATACCAGGGGTGTCAAACTCATATTAGTTCAGGGGCCGCATGGAGGAAAATATATTACTATGTGGGCCAGATCGGTAAAATAATAGTATATAACTTAAAAATAATTGCCGTAAATTATACGCAGATATTCTCTATTTGTGGGCCAGCCCTAAATTACAGAGCTCAACTATAATCAGATTGTTCCAAAAAATAACACAAATGCAAATGTAACGCGGCAACACTTTGCCTATGAGTTACGGACGTGTTAAATCTATCTGTTTTGCATATATATTGTTCCCAGAATGCATTGCGTGGAGCAGTTAATTAAATTATGAGGATGTTAATCCTTGTCATATGCATTTGTAGTACCAGTTATTGAATTTGTGTCATATTTAACATATTTATGTCAGTCTATGGTTACATTTTTTTTTTAAACAAACCGTAACTTTAAATTGTGTGTAAAATAATGATATCCAGGACGATTCTGTGTACAAGTTGCATTGCTCATCTGAGGAGTGCTTGAGAAATTTAAATTTATATGTTTTGATTGTGGCCGGCTGATTAATTGGTCCGACATTACAATTTTTATTTTTACTTTACAAAATTGTCTTGTGGGCCTAATTAGACCCTGGACTGTATGTTTGACACCCCTGTATTATACATTTACAAGCCACAATAATACAAAACTGACCTTAATCTTGTTGTGAAAGGATATCTATACTTAAGCTGTACTTGTACAAACCCCAATTCCAATGAAGTTGAGACGGTGTGTAAAACATAAATAAAAAAAAGTATAGACTAATTTGCAAATCCTTATCAACTTATATTCAATTGAAGGCACTGCAAAGACAAGATGTTTAATGTTCAAACAATCCGGATGGTCTTTTTCTTCTTTGCCCCGGGGTGCATGACATACATAATTCCCCATCCACCAAAAAATTAAATGTGGACTCCTCAGACCACAGCACACATTTTCACTTTGCATCAGTCCATCTCAGAATTAGCTAGGGTCCAGAGCAGAGTGGCTTTTCTCGCTGTTGTTGATACGTCATTTGCTTTACATGCTAGACTTTTAACTTGCATTTGGAGATGTAGCAACAAACTGCTTTGCCGGTAATTGACAATGATTTATTCTTGTGGATATTGTCATTCATCCAGGCCATTTCATTCTTAGGGCTTTGAATTGATTGCCAATGGAATGCTCCGTTTGTCTTAGAAGACATTTCCCCTCTCATCTGAGTAGCTTTCATCAGTGCACGCAACAAGGCTTGGTACGGACTGCACCAGCCAAAGTTGGTGGCAAACACAATTATTTATGCTCCAGCTTGGGGACATGCCCAAACCAGAAATTGTGTCATTCTTTTAAAATGCAAAATGACAGTGGTCTAATAAGTCGTTGGGTAAAAACTCCTTTATCACTATTCCATTCAGTTGTAAAAGCTAGTGGAGCTGCCTCTGAAGTCACCGGGCACTGTGTTTTTTATTGCTTGTTGGGGCAAAATCATTGCGTCACTTTGGGATGGTTAAAAGGACGGCATTGTATGTGGCACTCGAAAACAGTCAGTACTGACTGTTTTACAGAGTCCCCAGACCACCCAACCCCACCGAAAAAAACAAAACTGCACCTTTCAGAGTGGCCTTTTATTGTGAGCACTCTAAGGCACACCTGTGGACTAATCATGGTGTCTAATCAGCATCATGATGAGCTGTCATGGCGTGTTGCAAAATTCACGAAAATATCTCATTTTTACGAGGCCGTTTCATCGCTTATTTACCAAAGCAATCATTGAATAATTTTATCTGTACATTTACTCTTTCTATAAAATATTTTTAGGGTGATTTTTCTTTCATGTCTCTTGCACTTAAAATGTTTGCAAACAGCCCTATTTGTTCCAGAAGTGAGATGGGGAGACTATACCAGCATTTCAAGTCGATAAAGGTTGTTTTCAGAAATGATTCAGATAGATTGACAAAGTAGGTTCTGACAAGATATTAATGCCCAGATATTTGATGGTGCGTTTGGGGGTAGAGTAGTCTTGATTTAGAATTTTTTTTGAAAGAACGTTGTTAACAGCAAACCTCTATAAAATGCCAGGTCCAGTACTCAGTTTGCTTTTAAGGTACATTTGATCATAGTGTTGAGTTCTAGAAATGCTCTCAGTTGATAATCTAATTAAATGAGATTAGATTAAATGATGAAGTCAAGTTGTTTCTTTTAAAACAAGTAATTTACAAATTTGTTTTGGTTGGATTACATGTGAGTAAGTGCTGTGTATGCAGCTCTGCTGGGCAATCTAGCTGCTATAGCAATATCCGATTAAGACCAGTGTGAACAAGATGAGCTCTGGTAGTCCTTAATCAATGATTAATTAATGAAGTCAGAAAGAACAGGAAATTAGCAGAAGTGCTGAGCTGGATAAGTAAAATTGATGATGGAAGAGAAAGCCAGTGATAAAACTCCAGATTAGGTTATTCAGAGTAACAGAAACATTTAACAGCACTGTCAACATTACCCAATGCAGACGGAGAGAGTATAATAGAGTACTGCGCAAAACATTAGATTTGTTATTGTGCCAATGTTTTACTGACCGTATAATGACTGAAAGTCTCAGTTTGATTTATCATGATACGTCAGGGGGAAAAAATAAATAAAACAGAGGAATATTGCAAAACTTGCTTGCCATTTTCTGTTTGACTCTAATCACATTAATTATTTCGAACTGCACTAAAGGAAACTTAGGATAAGTGCAGATGTGTGTGAAAAAACAAAGTGTTTCTTCAAACTTCAATCATCCACTTCACCAAACACCAAACAAGACTCAATAGAGCAGAACTTTAAACTGTTTGGCGTTGGCAGAGATTTGGCAAATTTTTCTATCGACCCAAATGCTCAGGTTTGCAGCTCATCCTGCAAAAGCATGTTCCTTTTAAATATGGCACCGTTTGAAAGGTTCTTAACCCTATAAAGCCTGAACCATGAAATATATGAGAGAAAATTCAGATTCTTTGTGAATAGAGTATTTATCGGTCCTTTTGAACAAACAAACAAAAAATATTTTTTTGAAAGTCAATTTCCATATATGACTTTTGATTTGTGTTGTACATCCAGTTACAATGCTTTAAATTTTATAACTGTCAAATATATAATATTAAACAGACATATAAAACATATTAGCATTTCCAAAAATCAGAAAGAACATTTCCCAATGTTAATAAGTATAGGTGTCTCTCCTTTCTCAATTGGTGCGATCTTGCAAGGTCGCTGGAAAAGCCATCAGCTGTGTGATACTGCCCTCTAATGGATTATCTGTGCAATGCACGTCTCAGATCATATACGTCAGGGTTTTAATGGGGAAAAAGTATTATACACATGAAATGCAGGGCTCAAAATGTCTTTATTTAATATGATACGTTAGGCTTTATAGGCATAAAAGAGCTTAACGGTATAGGATTCATTGCCAAAAAGTATTCATACAAAAAATATAATGTACAAAACACATATTGTTACTTTTTGTGCAAAAAACAACAACATTATGCTAAAACTTTAGCATGTGAAATAATTGTGACCTTTGACCACACAATTAATTGCAACTTAGCCATACAGTGCATCCGGAATAGAAATATTGCTTCATTGTTTCCACAATATGTTTGGTTACAGCCTTTTCCCACGCAAATTTCTTCATACAACACTCCACAAATAAAAAACTATCAATACACATGTACTTGTAAATATTCACAGCCTTTGCTCAGAAATCTGTTGATTTGTGTCAATGTTTTTTTGGGGCAGTTTTGCTCTTTCCTCTTTGCAGAACCTCTCAAGCTCCATCAGGTTGGATAGGAAATGTCGGCTCAGCTATTTTTATATTATCTGGAGATGTCCAAATTGGATTAAAATCTGGATTTTGGCTGGGCCGCTCAAAGACATATACATAGTTGTCCTGTGTTGTCCTGCTGACAGATGAACTTTCTCACCAGTCTAAGGTCAAGAGCGGTTCCCAGATATTTCTGTACATTATAAAATTACAAAAGCACTGAAACTCCTTACACGAGCAGCTAAAACAGAGATCCCCCCCCCCACACACCAATAGTTTAACTAATTTTAAAATGAATTAATAGTTAATGCATATCTGATTGAATTCCGTCTGCTTATGTTCATATTAAAAGTCACACATACCCAATTAGTCCCAGCCAAGGAAATTAAATGCATTTTAAATAATTACCCTTCGTATTATACCGAAGCTGCTTGATTTTCTTGAAACTAAGTTATTTGACTTTTTTTTGTGTTTGGCATTCATAAACTTGAGAGCATGTATTTACTGCAAAATTATTTATATTTTGCGATCAGTCTAACGCTTAAACGACAATGTTTTGTCCTTTATTTTGTTTTTACTTTCCACTTAATCATCAGCGGAATTGTCATAAACTCAGATTCATGAGGTCATTTTATCTGCACTGAAAAGACAGAGGACATAACAGGAAAAGTTTATGTATGTGATTGCAGGGTCTTAAAAATAAAATCAAACATTTTAACTCATGATATTTTCACCCTAATTGTTATCCAGAGGTGGCAAATCAAGGTCCAGAAAGTAAAAACCCTGCCACAGTTGATTTTTAGCCCCTGACGCTAGCTAGCTCCCTAAAAGTAAACAAGCACTATGGGAGGTAGCTAGGGAGCTAGCTATCTAGCAAAGCCAAACTGTGGCAGGGTTTTTACTTTCTGGACCTGGATTTGCCACCTCTGTTGTTAACAGTCTAATAATATTGAGTTGTGATTTAACTGCTCACTTCAAGGTCTTTGTTGCATGGTACACAACATACACATGACTGTGCTCACTGCCGGCCATTTGTATGGACCATGATGAGTGTTATTATTTGCATGACAGTCAACATGCAAGTCATACGAGTGTGTCTAACTCTTCCTTTGTTTGCTTGTCTCTCTGTCTTTTGTTTCAGAGGTCAGCAGCAAAACACCAGGTGAGTTGTAATGAAGAAAAAAAAGAATTAAAATGAATGATTTAGGTGATTATGAGAGGAATTGTTGCATCTTGAATCTGATATTTAGCTTCCGCATGAATTTGAAGTTTGAATCTTTAGGTAATAGTAACTGACTGACAAAATACAGAGGAAAAACATACTGTCACGATACTAAAGACAGTTAAAAATTACAATGCACAGAGGGTTCCACACCAGCATCCTGAGGCTAAACACAAAGCGGAAAGTGGGGTGCCGCGGACTAGTCGGCCTCATGCGCACAATCCAGCAGGAAACAACAGGCCTCAAAGAATGCATGAAGATGATGACCCCCAGGGAAAGAACTGCTTAGAGAAAGAGCCAGATGAACTGCCAGCACGAAGGCACTAATCATGGCAGCACAAGAACAGGCCCTAAACACAAGATCAATCCACGCTGGGGTCTACTACATCAGACACGACCCCAAATGTAGGCAAATAAGCCCCAGAGCGTATCACAGCAGGGTGAAATATGCTGGCGGGTAAGGCATATATGGAGCGGCAGAGCCAGGTTTTAGGTCTAGTGTACATGAACATCTGTATAAAAATGGACTAGAGGTCGCAGAATCAAGATGGCAGACACCTCTGAAATTGGTTGAGAACAACCAGCCCAAGATCCTGTGGGACTTCCAGATCCAGACTGACAAACTGGTGAAAGCCAACAAACCTGTCATAGTGGTAGTGGATACACTTGAGAAGACAGCAGTCGTGATGGATGTAGCAATTCCGAATGATTGCAACATCTGGAAAATAAACACGGAAAGCTGGAGAAATACCAAGGACTGAAGGAAGAACTAGAGAAAATATGGAGGGTAAAGGCAACTCTGGTGCCAGTAGAGATCGGGGCCCTGGGGATTGTAACCCCCAAGCTGGGTGGATGGCTCCAGCAGATACCAGGAACAACATCCAACACCTCCATGCAGAAGAGCACAATACTGGGAACAGCTGCGCAGAACCTTCAAGCTCCCAGGCCTCTGGTAAAGGAGCCTAGCTTGAAGGAGATATTGCCCGGGTGGGCGAAGAAACAAATTTCTCTTTAAACTCCTGGTACCTCCCTGCTAATGAAATGTATGTAACTTTTCAATCAGGAGTCTTATGACACTAATAACCTCAATATCCTAGTCCTCTTTGATCTCAGCACTGCCTTGATCGAATCAACCACAACGTCTTTTTCTCCTGACTCCAAACTACATTCAACATCACCTGTCTTCAACTGGTTCAGATCATCATCTCATTTACACATATGAATTCATCCCCCTTTTCCAAGGTGTCCTAGAAGGTTCAGCGCTTGGCCCTCTCGTCTTCATCCTCTACACGTCCCCATTTAGTCGGATAATACACTACTGTAGTCTCAGCGACCATTGGTTCTCCTTGGCATCTGGCAAAGCAATTTATAATGCAGCTATGACAAACCATATACCATCATTGGACCAAAGGCACTCACCATTCACTCAGAGTTTTACCTTCCTATGAAGTGGCCTAATATCAACAGGAAGTGGCCCAATTTTAACAGGAAGTGACTCGATTTCAACAGGAAGTGAATCAATCTCAACAGGAAGTGACCTGATTTCAACAGGAAATAACCCAGAAGTAGTCTAAAATCAACAGGAAGTGACCAAGAAGTGGTCTGATATCAACAGGAAGTAACCTGATTTCAACAGGAAGTGAACCAGAACTGGCCTGTTTTCAACAGGAAGTGACCCTTACTCCATTGCTTACTCGATTTCACGCTCATTACTCCATTGCTTATTCGATTCCTTGCTCCTTAATCCATTGATACTCTATTCTACGCTCGTTACATCATTTCTTACTCAATTCCTCTCACCTTTATCCATTGCTTGCTCATTTCCTCGCTCCTTTCTTGTATTCTTTGTTTCCTACCTACTGCTTCTACATGTTTACATAATTTCAAAGTGACATTCAAAACTTTTAAGTCATTCATTTCACTTCAGTGATGATTATTAGGTTCATTCCCCGCTTGATTTTTGACACCTTACTCTTCTTCCGGTTTTTCTGCTCTAATTTCTACATTTATTCACAGATTCAAACCTTTCAACGATTCAGCCCTTTCCAAGTCATTGTGCAGCATTCCATGCCATTTAATATCATTCCAAATCATTCCACAGTTTTTCATTCAGCCTCACAGCCTTAACACACAATTTCTGCAGACCCTCTGCTTCGATTGGCACGTCAAAGACCTCACAAAAACAGCTATTTTCCACGTCAAAGACCTCACAAAAACAGCTATTTTCCAACTCAAGATAATTGCCTGCCTCCTTCCACTCCTATCTTCCTTAGCTGCAGAAACCCTCATCTTATGTCTTAAATATCATTTTTCATTCATTATTCATAAATTGTTAACAATGTATTGATAACCCGTTTGGAACCATATTTGTAGAACCTTTTCCTGAAGTGGTGTCTTTGTTTTTACTATTTATGTTGGCAACTCCAGGTTTTACTGCAGAATACAATAAAATACTGCAATTAGAAAAGAGAATATTCCATACAGTTTAACTGCAGGTTAGTAAAAATGAGGAATCGGGAGGTTTATGTTACTCTGAACCATCAGATGTTTCTTATGAACAAGAAACTGGAAGCTTTGTGTTACCTGTCAGCATGTCCTGATGTCATGCTTTCCCTCTCTGGAAAACCATGTGTCATCACAATACCAAAGTGTATTGAAAATGTGCTCAAGTGTCCTCTTTCGCTGTTTTTCTTTTCTCTCCTCTCTCTGTTACCTTTTCAAGGCCTTGCACACATGATTGCTGAACAAGGTATGACTCTCTTTACCCTTTACCTGTCATGTATAGTATTTGCTTCCACTACCATAACACGTTGCATGTTATACTGGTGTGGGCAAATTTTTCTGTAGACACTGGAACATAAGTACCTAATAATTAGTAAGCACTCAGTAAGTACTTAGTAATTTAATACACTCTCCTACAAAATTGCAGTCAATCAGTTTTTGCCTTTCAAGGCAGCAAAGGAGCACTTTGTTACATTCTTTACGTTACGCTTAGTTAACTAGATGAGATGGTTGTTCTTCAAGCTACAATTACATACAGTAGTAAGTACAAAGGATAAAACCGAATTCCAGTGAAGCTGGGCCATGTGTAAAATGTAAACAAAAACAATACAATGACTTTGATTCCTATTCAACCTAAATTTAATTGAATACACTATAAAAAAGAATATATTTAATCTTCAGATTAATAAACATCTACACCCCCCCCCCCCTTATGTTCTAATATGTAGTTGGTTGATGTGGTTGCATGTTTGAAGTGTTTTTTGATGTGCAATTGTAATACTGATGATGACACCATATATCATTTGATACTAATGAAGCATGTTCTCATGAGCAGATTATATAATATGGGCACAAACAAAAGCCCTGTAACAGAATAAGCCCACATATTGTTGTCCAATAAAAAGCAGGAATCTCCAAATTATTATTTTTTCAAATTGTTATTTTAGTTTATCAGCAGGCAGTATAGTGGCCGGCTGGTTAACACATTCACCTCACAGCTGAGAGGTCTTAGGTTCAAATCTGGGCTCCATCCCTGTGTAGTTTTTTCTCCAGGTAAATTGGCTTCCCTCTACATTCCAAAATCAGGTTGATTGAACATTCTAAATTGTGAATGGGTGCTAAATTCATACTGTATTGCCAAGTGCTTTGAGACAAACTATATTGTTAATGGTGCTACATGTCCATATATGTTCTTGTAGAGTCAATTTGACTCTAGATAGAGTCAAATTTACTCTACAGAATTTAATGTGTACTTTTGAATATTTTGCTGCTGCTTTTCAATAAATTAACAAAAAACTAAATTACTAACTGCTCATAAGAATGCTACCTTAATGATAGGTGTTCAGAAACACTATAGACAATGATATACTGTATGTGATGAATGACTAAGTCTATTTTACTTCTCCCTGTCTGTGTCTTGGCTATGGTTGTGGACTCCTCTGTTCTCTCTTCACCTCCACCTGGTCTTCTAGCTAAAAGCAAAGGTACAGCTTTTTCAAAATCTTTCCTTTTTCGACTTTATGAAAAGCAGCGCTTGCTCTGTGAGTGTTTGAGAGCACATAATAAGCACAATAATGTTCTTAATAATATTTGATGTTTAATGTGTTTACATGTCTGTGCTCACTTTTTCTTCTCTAATGGCTTCTCGGGGGAAGATTAAATTAGCAATTAAGTCAACCTTAATTGAAGGAGAAAGAAAAGAGTGTGTTGGTTTGCTTTTTACCTCTGCATGTTTGCTTATTTTTCCGAAGGCTGCTTCATGTCTGAAGGGCGACCAATAGATAGTTTTTACAAATACAAGTGAGCAGCAGGAAACAATTAAATTGTACTTTCCTCACCGCAACATAATGCTGTTTCTACAGAGTTCGGCAGGGGACATGACGAAAATATTTACGATTGCAATATAACACAATCCTATTGCGTTATATAGCAATAACTATTGCATTATAACAATATTTTACAATTGCAATTTTAATGCAATTATTTGCAAGAGAAGGAGAGATTCCACTTATTCCGGGTCGTTAGCAACAGGCTTGGCTATCATCAACACCACGATTGCTTTGTTAATTATTTTTTAGTGAATATATGTAATAATAATTAAAAAATATATATAATGTGTGTATTGCCAAATAACACAATGTTATTTTTGGAGGAGAATGAAAGACTTCTACTTCCGGGTCATTGACTTATGTCTATTGCGGCGCTGGCAGGAGAATTGATGATGGTTTGGAGAGATTTATACTACTTAGAGATGTTCGAGGCAAGGATATACTTCACATTCAATGGGATAAGGTATGTACAAAATGGTAACAGTTGATGAACAAAATTGCTAATGATCCGGAAGTAGAATCTCTCCTTCCCTTGCAAATAATTTGCGTTATTTCGCAATATTTAAAAATAAATAAATAATTGCGTTAAAATGCAATCGTTTTGCATTATATCGCAAATTATTGCATTATAATGCAATAGTTATTGCAATACAACACAATAGTATTGCAATATAACGCAAGAGCATTGCATTATATTGCAAAGTATTGCGTTGTATTGCAATAGTAAATATTTTCGTGATGTTCCCTGCCAGACTGTGTCTTCAGGTCTTTGCAGTTTAGATAAATAACAGGACAATTGAAATTTTGTATTTATAGTAGTCGATACCACGCCTGACTTGGAAAGACTTTACTGGGGGAATTCCAGACGCAACGCAGTAAACATATCCACGTCAAAATTTACCAGTAATAAATTTAATGAAAATGCAAATATTTGTGAAGACTGGGGTCAAGTTGTCTTTTACAATTTAAAAAATGTGAAGAATGTCACAAGTTACTTCATGTTAAAGATTAAATACTTCTTAATATGAAAAGAAAAATGGACTGAGCTGTCACCAATGTCTTACAAATGCAATTATGCCATCTAGTGGCAGAAAATGACCTCAACACAAATCAATCCCACTCGTTTTTTACAGTAAAGTACATATTTTTAATTTTAACTCAATTTTATGAATTATAATGAAATTACTGTATCAATGACTAAAAGATGCAGCCATATTTCTATTATTATTATTATTATTATTATTTTTACAGTTTACTATAGTTTATAGTTACAAATTTTTCCCACTTTTATGTTAACAAGAGTATGAAACTTAGAAAAATATATTGTACATTTTATTGTACATTAAGAACAGATTTAAAATTTGCAATTCATCGTGAGTTAACTATTGAAGTCATGCGATTAATTACGATTAAAACAATTAATCGCTTGACACCCCTAATTTATAGTATATTGAGATAACAGCTTTTAGTTGTTTTTTTTACATGAAACTTTCAACCAGTGTCATTGGTATCGTCATCTTAAATGAGTTTGTGCACATTATGACAGCCATTGCAGCAGCTTACAACACCAGTGACACAATATCCATCCATTCAACCATGTTCTGCCCCAGATGTCGTTATCTGGGTCATAGCCTTTCCCAGGTGACTTTGGGCGAGAGAGAGTGCAGGCTGGTTGCCAGCAAATGCAAAGCACGTTTAGGTCACACACACTCAAAATGAAATCACTTTTACTTTATTTAATACAGCCACAGTCACATTATACTGTACAAAGATTTTCAGTTCTCACTCAGGAGGAAGTGACAACTTTTTTTTTGCATATTGCACAACAGTGGCAGTAGTCTTTTACTAGGGCACTAAACCGAACTAAAAGGTTTTCTCGTGAATGACAGCAATTATGTGTGTAATCAGCTGAACTGTCTCATTTAGTGCTTTTAACACTGTTAATTGTATGCATCTGTTGGCCTTTGGTCTATTTAATGCTTTTGGCTGCATGCAAGTAGCATTTAATCATCACATTCTGCAATCAGTCTTATTTATGTAACATTCTGTGTTCCCCTATGGTTGATGCAAGATGGCAATTGTAGAACCTAATCATTCATCTACAATAGCACCACTGCTGTACCAAAAAGTAGTTTGCACAGTTATGTAATTTTTTTTATCCTTTACAGACTTTTACTAGAAGCAAAACAGAACCTAATACAGCGATACCTCGGATTTTGAACATAATTCGCTCTTGCAAAGTGTTCAAAGTCCTAATTTTTCAACCTCTGAAACATTTTTTTCCCATAGGAAATAATATAAATGCAATTAATCCGTTCCCAAGCTCCAAAAACTGAAAATTCCTATTTTAATTTCTATTGATATATTTTTTTTACATTTATAGTACAGTACAGTACTTAAACAATAAAAAATACCTTACCTTACCTGTTGTGATGTGATGGCATCAGTGGATCATAAATGGTAGCTTTAGTTCAATGCTGAGTTTGTGCATTTTACATTGGGCATATTGTTAGACTACTAAGCGGTTTAACGTCAGGCACGTTGTTGAACAGCTGGGGGGGCTCCTCGTGCCAGTATTTACAGAAGTAGTCACGGTAGTTCCAACTGTGTGATAATCTCTTCCTAATTCCACTGTGGTTCGTAGCACTTTATGTTTTTCTTTGCTGCCACTGGCACTGTTGTCTTTCTTTGGGCCCATGGCGAAGAAAATTGTCGTGCGAAAATCAAAATGCGCTCGCGAGTATGGAGCACCTCCGGGAGTATTCACAATCTGACTGGAAATGAGCAGTGCATTGTCTCAACTACCGCAACGTGAGCATTCGGCAAGGTATGTTCGGCTTAGCTTGCTTTGCTTGGGTGTTCGAACGTTCGAATTTTTTACTCAGATTTTTTGGTTGAGGTCCAAATTATACGAGTTCCGAGACGTTCAAACTCTGAGGTTCCACTGTAATATGAGACATAACAAAGAGGCATACAGTACGTATGCACAAGTATAAGTACACTGTAAAACCCCCCCCAAAAAACCCTGATGTAACAGAATTTTACTTTTTATTTTACTTTTTTTCCCTGTATTTTAAAAATATCATTTAATTTACAAAAATAAACTATGATTTTACATGTCAAATATAAAATAACATGAAATCACTGTAACTGTAAAAACACAATATTTCTGTTCTTTAAAAAAAAACTTAGAAATACACAAATTTATTGTTAAAATACATTCACAAATGTATCGTAATTAAAAAATAAATAAAACTGTGTATTTTGGGTTATTCCCCTTAACGAGGAGGGGAGAGGAGTAAGAGAAATGAAAGAGTAGTAGAGAGAAAGGAGATTTTTGAACTGTTAAAATGTAAAAAAAATAATAAAAAGAATTTAAGAAAACACAAAATGTTTGTATCTGTTGTGTTTTATAAATTAGTTTGAGAAGTATTTTTTGTTATTATTTATAAGACTACCTTTCAGTTTTGTAAATATTTATTATAGTGTGTGAAGTCTAAAATTAGTTTGAGAATTAGGCCATCCAGTTAAGATATATGCATTGTTGTTGGTTGATAAAATCCGGATGAAGGATATTTTATTTTTATTTTTAAGTTTTCCCCCTTGAGGGATGCCACATTATTGTGGTCAGGGGATTTGTGTGCCTCAGTGACCTTCAGAGCTGTACCAGCAGGAGACTAGTCTTCAGGTGGGACACCTAAGTTGACCAGGCCTGACTAAGTCCAATTCTCTATGTTGGGGCTGGACACATAGTTAACACCCCAATTCAATAAAATAAAAATAAAAAAACTGTGTTATTATAAGCACAGGGAGGGAAAAAAAGATGACACAGAAGAATCATTGCCATATGACTCATCTAGATATAAATCCCTAAGATTATATTGCAGCCATAAAATAAAAATCTTCCACATAAAGCGTTACCATATCTTGTTCTCTGTGGATAATTTAAATGTATCAATTCAATGACATTGCGAGCTTTGTGGAAACATTTTACCTCACTATCTATTTCTACAAGAGGAGAAAAATTCAGTGATTCAAGATGTTTGTCATATGCACGGTACAAATGCAATAGTGGTAGTTTCAATTTCAATTAAATTATAAGATACACTCCCTCCAGAATATAAAAGATAAAATAGAGAGACATTTTAAATAATGAAAAATAAACACTGAACAAACAAAAGGTGGGGCATGAATACAATTAAAAAAAACAGAGTACTTGAGTTTGGCAGTTGTAATAGTCAAGTTAGTGTAAAAAGGAAAAATATGTGTATATTGTACAAAGAAGCAGGCATTGATTGTATTGCTTCTTGAGGCAAAGCTTGAAATATTTTCTTTTCTTTGCGGAGCAGTTTTACTAACCAATGTACGGTGGCCTTGAATTGCAAAACGCAAAGAAAACAAAAAACAAAACTGACACGACTGCAAATCAAAGAACACAATAAAAAATTAAAATAAATAAATAAACACCAGAGCAAATCAAAAATCACACAAACGAAAAGGTCATTACAAACACAAATCAGAAAACAAAAACACAAAAACCGGAACAAAACAACAAAAAGCTTACCGCAAACACAAAACCAACAACCGCAACATCTTCCCAACGGAAGTAGTTAGTAGGTGGGGGAGTGTGAGAGCAGGAGGAACCGCGCGATTGGCGCGCGCTTTCTCGCACACGCGAGCGAGTGGGCGAGAGAGCTCTTCCTTTTTTAATGCGAGCTAAACATGTACACCAAACGCCGGTGCGCACATCCTATCAAGCTGCACTTCTCGTCCAATCAGTCGTGAGTATGGTTCCTCCTGCCCTCAGCCTCCCCCACCTACCTACCCCAACTACTTATATATAACCTTAACCTTATTGTTATTTTGTTCCGGTTTTTGTGTTTGTCTTTTTTGATTCGTGTTTGTAATTACGTTTTAGTTTTTTTGTTTTGTTTTTTGTGTTTGTGTTTTTTTTAAATTTGTGTTTGCTTTACTTTTCTTTTTTTTTAACTGTTTTTTTTTTTTAGTGGTTTATGTTTGTATTTTTTTAAATTTGTGTTTGCAATTACTTTTTTGTTTCATATTTTGTGTTTGTGTTTTTTGATTTGTAATTGTGATCACTTTTTGGTGTTTTGTTTCATATTTTGTGTTTTTGTGGTTTTTGATTTGCAGTCGTGTCAGGTTTTTGTTTTTGAGTTTTGCACTTTAGGGCCACCGTACCAATAGCTTAATTTGAGAAAAAAAATAAAAATACAACAAAAATAATGAAGGAACAATCGTTTTTCTTTTTTCTAAAACCAACAGTTTTTGTTTCTTAAATTCATATTGTGTATTAAAAGTGAAAACCCTTTAGGAAGACCATTGAAAAATAACACCTTGTCATTGTGATAGATCATGCAAGTGCTGTGGGTTATCATAATTTGTGCATGAACGGGTTAAAGTGTCCAGTAGTCCAGATTGAATTGAATTGTTATGCAAGTACGCAGAATGCTCAAGCCACAAAATGAAATAAGGTAATACTGTCAACATAGGGATGTGCAAAATTGGCACAAATATGGAAAACTATGGAATTATGTTCAGCAGACATTTTAATGCTCGCAGACCATTTTTGTTGTCGCCAAGAAATTTTGAACTCTTGGTGACAAAACAGTTAGTTTTTTGTCAAACACATTTTCAAAATTTCTTTGCGACAAGAAAACGCTTTGCAAGCATGAAAACGGTTTCCTTCTGCGACCTTGAGCAACCCATATGAAAAAACGACACTGGCTACGTTTGTACACCCTCACAAGCCTTTGCCGCTCAGTGAAAGCAGAGCGACAATAGGGAAGGTCAACACTAAGGGTATCATTGTCATCAGAGGACGATGCCTTATCATCAGACCCATTCTCCTCTATGTCACTTCTGTGGTCAGAAAGATATGACTGCACATTGCTAATAGACAACGTTAGAAGTCATGTTTAGTCAAGAGAGTGCTGAAACAGAGAACACATATAGCACCCAGAAAAATCAAGCTTATTGAAGAATATAAAATTGTATGTTATAGTGAACTCAATAACATTCACAAAAATGTGTAAAATGTGTGTAATATGTTGTACACAGCATAAACAGCCTGTGGTAAAATTTACTCCAAATAACACAGATGGTAAAGTATGTGTACAGTGTATTGAAAACTTTTCCCCCACGACATTAAAAAAAGTCATTAAAGGGACAGGGTTTATTATTTAATGCCATCTAGTGGTGAACTAATAGATTGTAACCATTTTGAAGAACACACACTAGAGTGTCTCAGAAAGACCATACTTCGTAAGCCTACCACCAGTTACTACCAATTATTATTTGGCATGAGTGAGCGAGCAGGAGCAGCTAGCTAGCGAGAACTCATTATAGCGGCTAACAAGAGTACTAGCAAGAATAAGCTGGAGCAGCTAACAGGAGAAGCTAACAAAATAGTAAAGCAGAGGGAGACAAATGGCAGGAGTCTGAAACACGGTTATTGGCGACCACCTGCAGACCCCAGCTTGGGAAGGTAAGAGGTGGTCAACCCATTGGGTCCTACACTAGCTGCAAGCACTACCGGAGGCTAACTACGTTTGTGAACTTCTTCTCCTTTGGGTATCCGTAGCGGAAAGATGGTGACGAAACATGTCAACCTCCTGTAAGTTGTGGCGTGACCTATGTAGGAGAATTACCGATTACTAGACATACGATTACATTTAAAAAATGTATGCTGATATGATATAACATATTTTTTACGCATATTATTGAAATTAATAGTGGTTTATTTAAATTAATGAATTATTAGTTCATCACTAGATGGCGCAAAATAATAAACACTCTCCCTTTAACATGAATCTATATATTTTGTCGATAGATAGATAGTACTGCAATGTAAGGTATGCCCAGTAATTTTCCTGTAACATCCATGCTCTATGACTGCCTTCCAAGTGTCTATGCGGCCACCATCTGGACACAGAAACAACTCCCATAAAAGAAAAGACCCAGTGTTGCATCTAGCAACACACTTCTGATTATATCATATACTGTATATGTGTCTGTTCTAACAATGTTTCCAGATTTTTTAAATAATTTCATCCATACTCACCGAGACAATATTGAGACAACACACATTTTAGTAAGATCCATGAAGGCCACGCTTGGTTAGCTTCTCACACCCACGCCTTTGAAAGAAAGGCCATATTGTGTGGTGGCCTGAGCTAGCAAGGATTGTGTGCCAAAAAACAGCAGTGGCATCATATAAACAAGAGAGCCAGACACAGCAGAGCGGGCAAAGCCCTGACGAATCATTCTCTTCACTGGTTCCCTCTGCCATAGCTTGTCCCTCTACTCATGTTTAGTTTTTTTGTTTTTAAACATATACTGTATATCTATATTGATGTATTAGAGATGTAAAAGAAGAATGGGAAGCAATTCCAGGCCAGTTCCTTTGTTTTGCTTTAAAAGAAAAAACATTTGATTTGACATAAAAAAAAAAAGACAGCTATGAAACAAGCCATGGAGCATTTAAAATAATTTACAAAGTTGAAAATATTCGCAAATACTAAAAGGAAATACTGTAAAAAGAAAACCCCATTGTTAACCTTTTCCCCCCGTATAATTCATACATTATAAAATTGCATATGCATAATTTTAAGATATACAGTATAGACATCTGGATGAGTGATTTACATGTTCACCAAAAAACCCACATCCATAGCTTAAGTTTTAGCTCATAGTTTTAGCTCAAGCAAATGCAAATTATTGCATTTCTAGTCTAAAAATGTCTGACAGATATTGTCTCACTTTGCATTATTATATATAATATATATACTGTATACCCATTGTAAAATTTTTACAGTCATAGATGATTGCAATGCCAACCACCCATTCAAGCATTTTTTTGAACATTTGTGTAAAAACTCAAGTATAAACAACAACAAATTATACATAAATACAAATAATTATGTAAAATGTACATGAATAATAGTTTTATTAGGATTTTCCTGTCGTGCATATAGCATAAAAAATATATATATTTAAATTTAGTTTTTTTCAGGTACTCGAAAATACAGATTTGTATGTGTTGATTCTCAGTTTATTTTTTATTATTATTATTGTGACTGATACTATACTCAACTTTACAGAACTATTAATTGCCACATCTCGTCAACAGGCACGCTGTGATTAGTTATTTATTTATTTATTAATTTGCCCCCTTATTTCTGAACCTTAAAACAGGCAGTGAACAGCTTCTGATTAGGACCTCACCCTGGCTAGTGGCCACAAACCCCACACAGTAGTCAATGGGCTGTTGCTTAAAATCAAAACAAATATGTAGCAATTTCCACATATATTTTAAAGTATATTTCAATTCAGTTACTGTTGAGTACATATGTCACAAGCCTTATTTACACTCTTAAAAATGCTGGGTCAAATTTGACCCAAATTGGGTTAATTGGGTAACCCAACACGTTTCTAAAGTTGGACCGAATCAGCAAGTAATTTGACTTTGCTGTATGGTGAATCTAAAAATTATTTAAGTCATTGTTAAAGGGATACTAGATTCATCGAGCCATTTTCAAAAGTAAGAATATAATATTTTCTCTAATTATTAATCTGATAACTTTATTTTTCATGAACGATTAATACCATTAAAAACAATTTTGCCACTTGCTGTCGACTGAAGATGGCATCACCAATGCTGAGGAAAAAGGGAACGACCAATCATGGCTTAGTTTGCTGACAAACCTAGAAAACAGATGAGCCATGATTGGTTGTTACTCGTTACCTATTTTCCCAGCACAGGTGATGTCATCTTCAGTTGGCGGCAAGTGGAAAATGTGTTTTTAAAGGTATTAATTGTACATGAAAAATAATTCTGGACAAAATATGAACATTTTGCTGCTGAAAATGGCTCAATGAGGTATCCCTTTAATCCAATGGGCCGCATATGATCTAAACATTACACATCTGACTGATATTTCTGGAGAAGTGTTTTGGATTTAGCATTTCTACCTGTACACATTAACTAAAATAGTTGTTAAAGGATTACACCCAAGACGAAAATATCATCCATTGTTTTATTGCACAACAAGGGTGCAAGGTTGCAACTAACAATTGCTCTTTTTTATTATTAATCAATGAATCAAATAAAAAAATATATATTTCCATGAATTTATTCAAAAACAGAACAACAGTTCAAATTGACAATAAAGAAAAACAAAACAAATTAAGAATCATTAAATGGTTTGGGACTGGTTAGCACGTTCGCCTCCCAGTGCAGAGGACGGGAGATCGAGTCCGGGCTTCGGCCTTCCTGGGTGGAGTTTGCATATTCTCCCCGTGCTTGCGTGGGTTTTCACCGGGTACTCCGGTTTCCTCCCACATTCCAAAAACATGCATGGCAGGTTAATTGAACACTCCAAATTGTCCCTAGGTGTGAATGTGAGTGTGGTTGTTCGTCTCTGTGTGCCCTGCGATTGGCTGGCAACCAGTTCAGGGTGTACCCCGCCTACTGCCCGAAGCCAGCTGGGATAGGCTCCAGCACCCCCGCGACCTTTGTGAGGAAAAGCGGCCAAGAAAATGGATGGATGGATGGATAAATGGTTTGGTCTGCAACATGGCAGAAAATGGGCAAAATTGCTGATGATTGCTCCACAAACTAAAAGCAAATGTTTGCAATTGTCTAGATTTGATTGAAACAAAAGATTGTCAGTCTTCTATCATGGAAGACTGCAGGATTTTGCAAATATTTAAGGTTGAAAGGAAGAAATTCTGAGGATTTGTACAATTATTATTATTTTTTTTAATAACTCAATCATAAACAACAATTTTAAATAATAATAAATACAAAAAGCAATTTGGTCTTTCATCAACTTCAACATCAGCTGCATTTGATTGCTGTCCTGGACTGTGGAAGATCACATTCTGAATAAATTCCTAACCCTAATCCTTACCATGAACATAAGAGCTTGTTGCCCCCAAAATCCCCGTTGCTTCAGCGTGGGTGGTTTCGGAAACATGAACAAGCTGCTTCACTCAGACCATTCAGAAACTCAGAACGTCGTTCAAATGTGCCGTTCATGGTCTTGTTTTTAGTGAAACAACCCCTGAAACAAAACTCGATATACAATAAATATAAATTTTTTAAAAGTCCGACTAAGAAGGAAGAAGAATAGTAAGAAAACCCACAAAATAAGGTAAACCTTTGATACATAAAGTTATGGTTACAAATTAAAATCTGTTACAGTCACAGATGAAAGTCCGCGTAACAGCGAAGCCGTGAAAGGTGAACCACAATTATAGCAAGGGAACACTGCACAAATATTTGCGATTGATTTGTTTGTTGAATATTGGCACTTATTATTAAAAATGACATCATACATGAAAGTTTTCCACCCCAGTATCAGCATCCAGATGTTTAAAAGTTTGAACACCATTGCCACAGATAATGGCCTGATACAGAGCTCAAATGTTTAAAAGCATTTCCAGGGATATGTATCATGTGCATACCTGCTGAGAGCAAATTCATGTTGGCAAGGAGGTTGCCCATCTTCTCCTTCTTGGTCATTTGTTGATCTTCACAGACAAATATGGGTTCCGGTTTTGAGGTAATTTTGCAGTACAGTCAGGATCATGTAACACAGAATTCTGAAGAAATCTGCTGCATTAGACAAAGATAAAAATATATATATTTTTAAAAATGTGTAAGGAATAATTTTGTAAAAAGTATTAATTTACTTCGTCAAACATATTCCGTAAAATATAAACTCATCATGCTTGAATTTTTAGGTAAAGATTGGATTTTTTTGTGGCACTCTTGCTCTGCAGTTAAATCTGATCTTGTTATCAACAGACAAGAAGATAATACATTAGTGCAATCTACAGTACAGTTAAATTGAGGACAATTATGCTTGTTGTAATGAGAAGACAGTGAGTTGGATTGATATGAAAAGGCAACTTGTCCATTCTATTTCATCCAAGACATCTTGCTGTACCTGGCAAAGTCACTTTAGTCTGTTGTGGCACTTGTACTGAATTCACTGGCCTTTGTTTGTTTATTTTTATTTTATTTTTTTTATAACCAATAATAAAAAAAATACCTTCAAAAGAAGTAATCCATTCAGGCAAATTCCACGCTTTCATTTTCTTCTTCATAAAGTTAGCCATCTTTTGGAAAGCAATACAAACATATTTAGGACAAACTTTCTCACTAGTTTTGACACAAAGCAAACTAGCAAGCTTTACACTTCTTCACAATTAATTAACGTTGCCATAAACGACCTTGCAATTCGATGTCCAGTGCCCACCAATAATTCCCCGACTTTAGCTTTATCACGCATCTTTTGAGAGCTGTAGTCGATCTGTACTCCACGGTAACCGCCAGAGTCACTTACTTAGACCGACTCCCCCCACCCCACCCCGCTGCTAGAGACGCCGAACAAGCGCGTTCACGATATAGTTCAAGTGGCAGAAATACACAACATTTAGTTCATGTTCACCCAAAATAAGAGAACTTTCGTTCATTTAATTCCTTCGGATAGCGCACTGGCCGACCAAAAACTCTTTCTCCTACGAGCTCCATGGCCTCAACGTTCGCCGTCGCCTTGGCCATCCAAGCAGGCACTTTGGGCGGGCTTACTAGCGTGAAACCCCGCATTATTGTACTACAAAGTTAAAGTAGATAATACAGCTAGCCCAAAATAAAATACATCATCGTATATTAATGTAAAATGTGGTGTACTTACTGCTTCACGTCACCATTAGCAACAGCCGGCACGTCCAAGTTAAGAGAAAAGCTGGGGGAGATAAAATGGCAACTTCCGAATGCAAACCTTGAAGGCCTATTTCAACCCAACAACTGGTGTAAATGTAAACATATGCTCCTGATCAAACTGACCTCAACAGCCTATACCAGTAGTTGGGTTAAAAGATCAATGCATTTTATTTTATGTTGTGGGTGGAGCATCGCTGACCCAGCAGATAGTTTAATAATTTAGTCAAATTTTAATCCAATAATTAGTCGAACTGGCTAAAAAGATGACCCAACAGCGTTGACCCAAAAGTTGAGTTACAAATTTGACCCAGCAGTTTTAAGGGTGTAGCCAAGGAGAGAAAATTAAGTTTTAAATTAAATATTGTTCCTTGAATTTCCTTCTTTCTTTCATGTTGAGCAAACCATTTTTTTTAGTGGCAAGACTCACGGCACACCGTGATGGTGTGTTGAATTGAAAGTTAAATTTAAATCTCTGACCACTGTAGCCCGAGTTACATGATCCCAGCCTTATGAAATGTACAACAAAACATGGAACAAAAATGTTTGCATGATTAGCAGATAGCATATGTCTGGCTTGTCAAATTTGTTGGAGATCAGATTTGAAGAAGAGGGTTGATTAAAATCCTGACTCAGAGGTTCTGACATTTTTTTGTGTAACTTCAACGCATCAGTAGTTACATCCCAATCCCAATGGAAGACAAACGTCTATCTGTATCTGTTCGACCATCTAAATTATCTGTATTCGGAGTGGGCGTGGCATAAACCGGAAATGGGCATGGTTTAACCGGAGTGTGTTCAGTTGTGCATGTTGTGCTTTTGCCAGCTAAATACCTAGGCAGCCAGTGTGAGAGAATGACACAACACAAACCAAGCTCTGCATTGTCAAGAACTCTGCACAGCGTTCCAAAACAAGTTCAGCCATCTCCAACAAGTCCTCCAACTTTGACTCAAAACTAAATACGAGTTCGCTGCTGCGCTGACAGATCCTTTCTCCCTCTCTCCCTCCCTCTCTCTTACCCTCTCTGTGGGGTCGGCTTTTCTTCAGCACGGACATTAGGGAAGTCTATCCGTGTTATTGTTGCATTTGAGAAAAACATATTTTTCATACCGGATACTCGTGTACGAATATTTGGCTTACCCCTACATGCTATTGACATTGAGTAGCATAACAACATTGTTGGCCTATATTTGCATACATTTAAGGAATTATTTACTCTGTAGTCTCAATATAGTATGGATAAAAAACAACAACATTGTGGGTCTGCATCTGTGGCAGTCACTTGACTGTTACAGCTTACAATATATCTTCAATATAATGTCATCAAGAATTGCCTGACCCACATTTAAAACAACAACAACAACAGTAAAAAAAAAAACCAAGGTCAGCAGAAGTCACTGACTTGTCATTAAAGGTAAAGAATGAATTGTAACTGAAAAGCAATTATTTAAATGTGTCCAAAATTGAACAGGATTGCAAGATTTGAAAATTAATGACTTTGTTGGAAATCTGAATTTGGCCATTTGTAACTGAATTGAGAACACTTTTGAGTGAAAAATAAGTGAACTAAATTTAAATTTATGTATTTTGTTTTTACTGAGACATCTTTTGAGCAACTGAATACAGATTGTCATTATGCCATCGGACACAACGACAGGTAAAGCCCAAAGACGAGAACCGTTATAGGCAGTTGGGCTTTGGAGCCAGAGAGCAAGGGTTCAAGCCCCACTTCAGACAAATGTAAAAATGGTGTTCTTGAGCAAGGCACAGTCCTCACCATCCCAGCACAAATGTTGCAGTACGTTGTGCATTTCTTTCACTCTTAATCTCTCCTTGCATGCCCGCAGGTGGTTCCATTTGTGGCGTGCAACACAAAGGACACATCAAAGTGTGAGCTCAATTTCCCCTTTAGGGACTATGTAAAGCGACAACAATTAATTATTATTATTTTAAGAAAGCCAAGCCAACCAAAACAGCTCACAATAAAACATACCTTAAAGAGCACTCACAAGTCCAACATTTAACCTTTAACTTATTGCCATTTCTGGGGGAAGGGGGAGGGGGGGTGACTTCAGCATACAAAAAAAAAATGGGTAACACTTTATAATAACTATCTGTTGTAACTAGTTAATAGATCATTTATAAACTGTTAATTAATGAATTATTAATGACGTGCTTGTAAACCGTTTTGTTAAGGATTTATAATGCTGCTTTAAGATAGTTAGTATATCATTAATAAACTGTTAGTTAACGAGTTATAGATAATGACTTATAACTATAACTCCTAAATGAGTAATAGATCATAAAAAAGCAATTAGTAAATTACTAGTGACTTGTTAAGTATCAGTTAATCGTTTATACAGTATATGTTGTTGGAACATTATTTCTAAGTCGTAACTATTCCATATTAACTGTTAGTAAATAACTCATTAAATAACAGTTTACTAATGATCTATTAACTAGTTATAACGGATAGTTAATTATAAAGTGTTACCAAAACTTCAGCTTTTTCATACAAGGCATCAAAATGCTGATTGTTTTAAAAAACAGAACAAAAAAACTATAGAAGACATTATAAGTAGACTGCTACACATTTGACCTCAATTTAATATTTTATGTACTGAAAGGCAAAATCTGACTGATAATATTTATTATCATCATTAATTGATGTTACTATAACTGTCTTGCCCCCAAAAAGATAAATATATTTTTGTCAGCTTTTGTAAGCCAAAGGGATGGTCTATTAGGGATATACAGTATCATCAATATCATCCAATTGCCATGGTGCTGTATTCACTCCAAAAATCAAAGTTTAAAATTATATTTCTTTGTCAACTACAGTATATCCACACAAGTGTCATGCTGGTTCAACAAAAAACATACTGAGTTGACCTCAAATTAATATTTATTCCATCAACTCGCTGCGTTAAATCAAATAGAATGTGAGCTATTAATTATCTGTTAATGGCTCGTTTCAGGCCAAAGCTATACTTCAAAGTATCTCATCATCATCCGAGGGACAAATATCAAATTATTGATAAGTGAGAAAGGTCCAACAGAATGCGCGTCTGCAATGTCACATAGAGCCGTATGATGAATTGTGGCACATTTAGTTGAAGATGTCAGCCCCAATAGTGCAATTGCCCCGGAGCAAGCACATTTGAGCTTCAGAATGCTCCCCAGACGACATTTCAAAGAGGAGGTTGGGGAGTACGATGAGGAGGGGGGGTTGCTGCAGTAAGGGGGAGCGAGAACATGCTTCAGGGGGAAAAAAAACATGCTGCTGATCTGGGGTACGATTAAATCTAGATTCGTACTGACAAGTTTTCTCTTCTCCCAGAGGGAGATGGCGCTGGGAGCCGGAGTATAGACTGAAATATGAGAGAGCTAGTGAGAGATAGGGGAGGGAAGAAAGAGATTATGGGCGAGGAAAGGCTGGTTATCATAATTAAATGGAAGTGCATTTTATCCTCATCCTATTGATTTGTGCCAAGGGCAGTGTGTATATTACTAAAGAAAAATGTGTTTGGAGCTGCTATTTTTGCTCATAGCAGATGTGAATATTGCAGTCAACATTTGATTTAGTAGGGTGGGTTTAAAAAATTAAAAAATCAAGTAATCGTTATCGAATCAATTTTCCTTTTTAAGCCCGATATTGATTCATAAAACCATGAATCTATTATTTTATATATCTCTTTTTCCCATAAATTCTTAAGAAAGTAGTATTTTAAAGGCCAATTTTTTATTTTATTTTACTGTTTTCTTGAAATTTATTGTTCACATGAATTTAAAAGTATTTTCTTACATTTATGAAATACCTGACTTATTGAATTTGAAGACAATTCAAAATCTTTTGAATTTATGTTTACAATAATTTAATTAGATTATGAAAATATTTGTATCTCATCCTTGCTGATGTCAATGTTTGAGTAACACTTAAGTAATTATAACACGTGTTACTTTCATTAATAAACTAAATCATTTGACTAGTTACCGCTTCTGCAAAATTTACTTTGGAATTTAATATTTGTGGAAAAAAATCAAAGTCGAATTGAACTGAACTCTTGTGATTCGAAATTGGATGGCTTGAGGAAATTAGAATTGATAGCCAGCCCTATAATATTTCGTTCGTCATCATTTATCAGGACTCCTAGGAATAATGTACAGCTGCCACATCCTACTTTGATAATGCAAACACAATGAGACGACTTACAAAAAAGGCAAAGACGGAAATGTATTTTTCTGACTGTCCTGCTTCCTTGGGCTCCTCCTACTATTCATTTTGATTTCAGGAAGTTATTGTTAACAGTTTTGACAAACGTTTTTTGCTATGGGCAACGTGGCTTAAGTATATCTTTGCAATTTTGGTGACCTGCTTTCTGGCTGGGTTTTTTCCCATTAATGGGAATGACATTTCATTTATACCCCATCATTCATCTTTCTTACCTCCTGCCTTCACCACCCTCCATCCCCCTCTCCAATCCCGCCTGGCCCTCTCTCTAGTTCTCTTTATATCTACATTCACTGAATTTTTGAAATTGCCTTATCATTTGACGAATGATACTATTATAATATTGTCCGGCAAGCTAGTATTGCATATTGTGGACACTAACACTTGTTTTTGATTGTTATTAAGCGAATGCATTAAATAGCACTTTTACATTTTTATAACTGTAAATCCCTGAAGGGCACATAGGAGTTCTGTGTACGTGACAAATGAGCACACATCTTTCAAGCTACAAAAACTGCCAACCCTCCCACCATACACCCCGCCCACCCTGCAATATGTGCAATTTTAACAGGTTTCAGCAGGCAACAACTCCCATTTGTCCCTCTACTATGTTCCACAAATGCCTATTACAGTATGGGGAATGTTGAAGCATTCCCACATGTTATTGTGATTTTTATTCTCCACACTTTTTTTTGCCGTGTAACAAGTCCCACATAATACTTCCGATTTACACAGTTCCAATTTCAACTGCTTAAAAAATTCACGCCTCCCGGGGTATATATTGTCTGATTCCACATTACTTACAGTATTTGCACAATTTAACGTTAAATATCAAATGAAATGTTATGACTTAGTTGAGTGTAAAATAGCACAAATAATGTATTAAAAAAATATATCTCTGCCACAGTACTCAGAAGCTATTTGAAATTAGAAAGATTCCTTATGACATAAGGGGTACAAGTGTCTACAAAAAAAATCAAAACAAGAACGAATATTAAGCAAAGATGTGTTTCTGTAAGATTTGTTAATTTGTGGAATAGTTTTGGTACTACCTGAAAAGATGCAAGTCACTTGTTGAGTTTAAAAAAATGTTTAAAAGCAAAGTTCAAGAAAATTATTGAAATCAGACTTGAGCTGGCAAAACAGCAGCAATTGTGTCATTTCTTTCGATGTATCAGTATGTGTGTAATGAAAATTGTATAAGTGAGTATGAGGATGAATTATTATGGTGTACGCCTATGAATTACATGTACTTATGCTACTGGCAAATGTACGTACATGTCAAAATGCAGTTGTATACACAAACAGGTTTAAACATTTTCTTCCATTGAAATATATTAACCTTTTATTTTATCTATTGAAACAAGTTAAAACATAAGGGGTAGGACTAGACAAGTTTTTAACTTCTTCTTACTCTCTTTTAAACATGTCAACTGCAAAATTATTGATGATTTTTTTCTTTCTTCCTATTCTTTTTTTTCACTTCAACTTATATTTTATACTTGTAATGTGTTTATGTTGATATGTTTAATAAAACCAATCAAACCAAACCCGTACAAAAAAGAAGGAACTAGAACAAATATGACCATAGGTAAAACGTCACTGTCATAAAAGCATTAGGACTGTACAGCAAACATTTTACAGTGATTTCTCATGAAAAACACACATCCTCTGTACTCATATACAGTATCATACAGTCCCTTGAGTTGCTGGCATCACGCTCAAAAATTTAAAAAAAGAATCACAGTAATATTGGGATTTATTGTGTTCAGTACATGTAGATTCGTGTGTGTGTGCGCGAATGGAAGACAAAGTAAAAATGGCGGCCGGTCGCGAAGAGCTCACGCCCGAGCCGTTTTTTTCAAAGACCAAAAGCATCGCTGAAAGAGCACATTGTTGACGACGATGATCATCATCGATGATGACGATGAGGGTGGTGACTCCGTGGTTGGGAAGCATTGACGCGGCAGTAGAAGACGTTAGATGGAGCTAGATGGAGGAGGGAACGGGCAATGGCGAGCGTTTGCAAGCAGCTCTACACTTACAAGACGAAAGGCATCGACCAACACTAAAATAGTACATTGATGACGACGATGATCATCATCGATGATGATGAAGGTGAATCCGAGCTTGACGGCGAAATTGGAACCGCTGATGCGGCGGCTATGACGGTGTCGTAACGCGGAGCGCAACCGAGCACGCACAGGCGGACGTTCGATCGGACGACGGAGAGTGCCCCGAGTCCAATGCATATTCATTGGAGGAAGTGTGTACAGTCTGCTACTTGCTTTTTATTCCCCGGAAAAAAAGGCCGTCAAGAAAGTGTAACGTTTGCACGCAAAACGGACCAATGCGAAAGTGAAAGTAAACTGTTGTGCGAGTCCTGGCGTCTCCTTGCACGCAGGAGAGCGTTACAAAAGGAAAAACTGTATTTGAAACATCCACATAATTGTAAGTAGTACCACAGTTGCACACATTTGTAAATAGTTTGCGAAATTGTTTTGTCAAATTGTTACACTGTTGAATGGAAATAAACGTATTTTGCAATCAAAAAACACTTTTTCATTGTTGGTGAAAGCGTTTTACAGAAGTAAAGCACTATTTAGGTGTTTGTGGCATCATTCATGGACAAAAAGAAGTGTACAATTCACTAGAGTGCATGAAATAACATCGTTTCACAAAAAGCTCTTTTTCTCCGTTTTTTGTTTCAAAACAGAGAATTTCGGTGAAAGTAACCATTTTCTATTGTTGATTACTGAAGAACGGAATAAGGTAGAAACAAACATTTTCTGTGGACCTTGAAAGATCACTCAAAGTGCTTAAATCGGCTGGCAGTGGGGACAGCCCGTTTCTGAAAACGTCTGGCAGTGAAAGAGTTAATGGTAATTTACGGACAAAAAAATTCCAGAAATCCACACGCGGCGCCGTCATGATATTTGGTGAGCAACGAAAATTATATTATTGTGGAGCCGATGTATATCGAAGAACATGTGACTGGACATACTACTTGAAAGTACGTGAACCTACAAGGAAGTAAACCTGAATGCATGTATAGAACATACTCAGTTGTAAGTTCCACAGTTGTCAATGTGCTCTGAGAAATTAGAGGAAGTTCTATATTTTGTCAAACTGTTTTGTGTGGTATGTGAAAATAATTGTTTAGTTCGGAATTCCATATTTCTGCAGCATGACTGTTATGTCCAAAATGATACTTTTATTGTATCAGTATCAGATGAAGACACGTCACTTTTCTGCCGACCTGGTGTATTTACTGTTTGTTTATCTCCAATACTGAATACTACGACGGCGTATTAGGGTCACGTATAAATATTTTTTTAGAGAGTGGGGGCAATATTCCGAGAGAAAAAACTTGCAAATTTGCAAATTTATAATGTGGCAGATTTGCGAGAATAAAACTCAGAAACTTACAAGAAATACACGTAGCGTACTACTCGGATGTTTGTGCCAATACTTTTCGGTCTGGTTTTCAAATAAGGAGATATTATTCCTTTAGCAGCAATTAGCCATATCATATTAACCATTTGCACTTTGAAGCGTTGGGTACGGCCAGCGACAAAGACGCCTCGCTTTGCGAAGGTCCACACCCTAATAATCAAGCATTTAAGTTAATTTGTTAAAATGTATATTTACTTGTACATTTATGTTTACTGAATTATTATTTGCTCATTCATACATTTTGGTATTTTTTTGTACGAGTTGATGTGTCAAATCTGCTGCTCTCCGTCATTCACTTGCATTTACCTAAAGTGTGCTAGCTTCTGATTCTTTAGTGTTATTCAGCTGATAGGGGATCAGGAAGTGTTGTCACTCTAGCTGCCATGTATGACGAGCAAAGTTTAAATTAAGAATGAATCCGTCTCCATCCTGCCTTTTCATTTTATAAACAGTGTCGCATTAACCACCAACGAATACTCACATTAGACTATAGCTACGCTACATGTATTTGTCGTAAGACTCGTAAGTTTTTTTTTCTCGCAAATCTGCCACTTTACTAAGTTTTTTCCCCCGGAATATTACCGCCCCCCTCTGAAAAAACTAATATTTATACGCAGTCTTAATACACCATCGTAGAATACGGCCAAATTCATGCATTTTTTTCCGAAGAGGATGTGGTCAGCAGAGATGACCAAGCAGCTGTATTATTTTTGATATTACACCACAATAAGATTCACACATCTTTTATTTTATTTCATTCGGCAGTCAGAATTTCCCTTCCACATCTCTCTCTACTTTCAGAATTGTTCCACTTGGCTGAATTGCAATGATCGTCTGATCGTTTTTACTGAGCTGTAACTGCAGCAATCACGACTCTCTGAAAGGCGAAAGGTTTCACCGTGCCGCCTCGTCCTTTGATTTTGTCTGAAGAATTATCACTTATGCTGAATTTGTGAACTGAAGATAGATACAATTTAATTATGTTGAAGGTGACCTGTGATATTTTCCCATTCTGCCTCTAAATTACAATGTTGGTGGTATCAGATGGAGAAAGGCTAAGCCGATATACATGCTGCATTGCTACAAGCATGACGATGACTGAACATATCTATTAGGTGAATGCCTATCATTGATTGATCTGCCTTCCAGACTAAATTGTTTCATGCAATTTTCTATCTACATAATCCAGTCTACTAAATGTGCCCCTTCGGGCTATACTCAGTATATTCTCTGAGAAGTGGATGAGGCAAAAATCCTCATCCTTGCAATTGTTATTCTAAATGAGAATTGCTTTTTGGGGAAATACCTCCAGGCTTTTTACCATCTAGTCTCTGATAAGGGATGTCTATCGCTCCTCATGCAAAATGCTTATTAAAGGGTTGGTGTCCCAGAGGTAAGCATAGATTTTGGAAATGGTCTGCCCATTGTGGTTCTGGAGGGCCTACACTAAGACTATGCAGGGACTATGTTTACAAGCTGTCAATATTCAGGTTAAGGTCAAAATTTCAACCATTTTTCATAACCCGTATACATGTGTAAACGGACAGTTACTTCCCTTTGCAAACCCCCAGCTAAGCACACACACACACACGCACACACACACACACACACACACACACACACACACACACACACACGCACACACACGCACACACACACACACACACACACACACACCGTTATTGCGCAAATAGAATACATCATATTCATGTCACTCACCACATAGATAAAGCAGTCAGTTTCTTCATTAAAAAAAAGTGGTTCAAAAGTGTGGTTGGGTGCTGCGTCAGAGATTCACCATGTTTGTTTATGTCTGCTTGTGTATTTTAGTGGGTTGAACATGCACAGAACACAAAGCAAAGTTTCCTTCAAAGAAGGTAACCTGATCGCATTTATATGACCAAATATTTGGGTTAGATAAGGGGTAACCCAGGGGTCTTATTCAGGTTACTAAAAACCTGAATATGACCATATTTGGGTTTTTGTGCATTTATATGAACTTTCAAAACTCAAAAATTGCCAATATTTGTATTTTGAAAGGGTCAATGACTGCATGTAAATGTAGTCAGTATGTCTGAAAGAAAAGTACCCTTAAATAATTTCAGCTCAATGTAAAAGCTCATTTCTATCTGTAAATATGTCAAATTTTGTAGGAGGGTGGACCCAAACGCAGGGAAGAGCGGCAGGTATACTCAAAAAAAGTAATTTCATTAAACCAAAAACAAAAAGGTACAAACCCAATTCCCAAAAAGTTGGGACACTATACAAATTGTGAATAAAAACTGAATGCAATTATGTGGAAGTGCCAAATTTCAATATTTTATTCAGAATAGAACATAGATGACAGGTCAAAAGTTTAAACTGAAAAATTTGATCATTTTAACTGAAAACTATGTTGCTTTTAAATTCCATGGTGTCAACAAATCTCAAAAAATTTGGGACAGGTTAAGAGGCTGGAAAAGTCAATTGCACTTACACAATTACACAAAAAAACAGCTGGAAGAAAAGTTACCACTAATGAGGTCCATTGGCCTCAGTGATTGGAGTATAAAAAGAGCTTCTTGGAGTGGCAGTGTCTCTCAGAAGCGAAGATGGGTAGAGAATCACCAATTCCTCCAATGTCGTACAGAAAGATAGTGGAGAAATATCAGAAAGGTGTTTACCAGCGAAAAATTGCAAAAAGGTTGAAGTAATCATCATTTACAGTGCATAACATTATCCAAAGATTCAGAGAATCTGGAACAATGTCTGTGTGTAAGGGTCAAGGCCAAAAAATCATACTGGATGCCCATGATCTTCGGGCCCTTAAATGTCACTGCACCGCAAACAGGAATGCTTACTGGAAGTGAAATCACAGAAAGGGCTCAGTAATACTTCCAGAAAACATTGTGGGTGAACACAATCCACCGTGCCAGCCACCCTTGCCAGATGAAACTCTACAGTACAAAGAAGAAGCCATTTCTAAAGCAGACCAAGAAGCGCAGGCGTTTCTCTGGGCCAGGGGTTATTTAAAATTGAGTGTGGCAAAGTGGAAACCTGTGTTGTGGTCAGACGAATCACGATTCAAAGTTCTTTGTGGAAAACTGGGGCGCTATATCATACTGACTAAAGAGGACAAGGACAACCCAAGTTGTTATCAGCACAGTTTATAAGCCTTCATCTGTGATCGTATAGGGTTGCATGAGTACGTGTGGCATGGGCAGTTTACACATCAGGAAAGGCATCGTCAATGCCGAAAGG
Organism: Vanacampus margaritifer; assembly: GCF_051991255.1. NCBI lineage: Eukaryota > Metazoa > Chordata > Actinopteri > Syngnathiformes > Syngnathidae > Vanacampus > Vanacampus margaritifer. Next base: position 47,952,020 of record NC_135432.1, on the reverse strand, counting down.
TATATTCAGATTCGAGAACAACATATGCTCCCATCCAGGCATCATTACTTTCAGAGAAGATCTTGCATTTCTCAACACGATAATGCCAGACCACATGCAGCACCAATTACAACATCATTGCTGCGCAGGAAAAGGATCCGGGTATTGAAATGGCCAGCCTGCAGTCCACTTCTTTCACTTATAGAGCACATTTGGCACATCATAAAGGGGAAGGTGCAACAAAGAAAGCCCAAGACAGTTGAACAGTTAGAGAGACGCGTGTTAGACAATAATGGGACAGCATTCCTATTTCTAAACTTGAGAAACTTGTCTCCTCGATCCCCAAACGTTTGCAGACTGTTGTAAGAAGAGGGGATGCATCACATAGGGGAAAATGGCCTTGTCCCAACTTTTTTGAGATTTGTTGACACCATGGAATTTAAACTCAACATAGTTTTTAGTTAAAATGATATATTTTTTCAGTTTAAACTTTTGACCTGTTCTCTATGTTCTATTCTGAATAAAATATTACAATTTGGTACTTCCACATAATTGCATTCAGTTTTTATTCCCAATTTGTGTAGTGTCCCAACTTTTTGGGAATAGGGTTTGTAAACTAGGTACTAGTTGTCCAACAACACTAAATCAACAAAGCCCAAATCAAGGTTCAAAGTCAGTTCAGTGGGGTTTCCATGCAACCATTTACATTAGAATTTTCAAGAAATGTGAAAATAAAACTGAATGGAAACGCTAGAAATGTGAAAAAGGGCCCAAAATTCGCCCAAAAAGTTTTTACGCTTAGAGGCGGTGGATTTTGAAGCGTATCGGAAAAAGGGAAAATGCGAATTTTGGCTATGGAAACAGGTTTTGCGAATAAACGCTGGCAAGACCGGATAAACGTCACATTTTTTGACCGGATATTACATCACACGTACGTTTGTAGTCCCAAAGCAATGTCGGACGATAAACTAAGGTATGTTTGGGGGGACGACAAAACAGAAATCTTTTTGGAATTAATTATGGAAGCTAATAATAATGCTCTTTCAGAAGAAAACAACAAACCTACCAGGCTGTTCCCATATGCCCGCCGGGGTCCCGGTGGGGCATTTGGTGGGGTGGGGTTGTGGTGGGCGGGTGCGCCCCCTGCCTCCGCTCAGTTGGGAAGGGCCCCGCTGGTCGCTCCTCTTAACTCATTGCACTAGTTTTGCACAAGACACTTTGTTAATAGACACATAGGGCACATAACACACACTTTGGGGGGGACATCGTCTTCGCTCTACAACTCCCCTCCAATTTTAATGGGTGGGGGGAGCGGGGGGCCCTGTGAGGCCCGGGGGTTGTGCCTGGGCACTGCCGTGGCCTGGGGGGGCCCTGGGGGGTTGTGCTTGCTCTGTCCTGGCCTGGGTCGACGACTCTCTTTGGCGGAGGTTTTCATGCATGCCAGATCCACCACACCAGCATCTATCGAAATTCAAACACAATCTGCTTCTTCCTCTGGTCGTTGAATCGGAGGAGGCTGATGTCTGTGGATCTCACTCTGCTTCATCTATCCTTCCTTCTTTTCCTCAGTCTTTCCTTTGGTCTCTTGAGGTCTCCCTAATTTGTTAGAATTTAGATGTTTCTGGGGTTGGTGAAAGATTCTGGTTGGTAACCCAGTGGGTAGTAGGTGATATCTGGTTGGTGCTGGATTGCACTTTACTTTCTTTTCTTTGATCCTTCCTCGGGTCTCCTGACAACCTCACGACTCTAGCTGGATTCTGAAGTATTCGGTTTAGGTGAACGGTATGGGATTTTTAATAGGTTTTAGGTCAATTAATGAGTACACGCTCACACGCACGCACACATGCACACACACACCCGCACATGCACATACTCACGCACATGCAAAAAAAAAAAAGATAAGAAGAAAAAAAGAGAGAGAGAGAGGGAGAGAGGGAGAGAGAGAGAGAGAGCAATGATGATGACATGTCGAATCGGTAAGATTAACGAATGAACAATACTGAGCTCTCTCTTAAAAAAAAGAAGAAAAAGAATGGAAACAACAAAGAAACACTATGGTTTATCAAGAATTACAAAAGAAAACTCATACGGCGTTATCACATGGCGCAGTCGCTTCCTGTTTTTCTTCTTCTTTTAAATTACTGGTGAATCACATCTCTATGGTGTATACCACCACCTACAGCGGTGGAGTCCCCTCTCAATATTCGCAAAAGAAGAACTGATGGAAACGTCGCACGAGGAAAAGTCGCATGTCCGTTTTGCGCATTTTCAGTAAATTTGCTTAAAAATTTTGAAACAATTGGATGCAAACCCAACTAGTGACAACAGGGATGCAAGGAAAAGCATGAATCAAAATCAAAACCAAAAGCAACAAATGCGAATCATGACAAAATGCTTCTCATACCTTTAGAAAATAATACTATATGGCAGAATAATGTTGACAAGGAACTCTCCTGACTGTCGTTGACAGGTCTGAATCTTTTTTACATTTCAGTGTGGAGTTGGGTACTCTGGGTACTGTTTTTACTCCAACATCCTAAAAGTACAAAAACACTTCAGCCATAATCAATAATTAACATTAAAATGTTGATTAAAGCAGCTTTAACTTGCGGGAAAGAAAAATGTACACATCCCTCGAGAGAGTGTAGCTTATATACATTGATTAGAAGGACAAATTTGCAGGCTCAGTGTTTTAGTGTCAACCGTAAGTTCACTCTGACACTTTTACATTATTGGCTAGTCTGTTTATTGTAAGCGGTGCTGCCAAAACAATCCCCAGGCGCCTCAGTGTCTTTATTTTTCCAGACCTCCATTGCTGACCAATTTTACCATTTGAAAAGCTTCGAAAGCAGCTTGGATTTTTGTACTCTTCTAAGCCCAATTCCAACAATCATCTATGCATCCCAAGTTAATATGGCTGAGACCAACTGAAGTGGACCAGTATGAAAAAATTTACAGTTGGTACTCAGCGCACGGCAATCGATTGAGCACCGTACATCTACAGCCACACTGCAATGGAAAAACTGCAAACCCTGTATCAGGTTTTGAGGCTCCACATAGACAAACTTCAATTCCAATTCAGTTGGGACGTTATGGAAAAACTGAATACGATTTACAAATCCTTTTTTTTCCAACCTATATTCAATTGAATATGCTACAAAGACAATATATTTATTTAATGTTCAAACTGATGAAAGTTCTCTTTTTATTCTTTTGAGTATTTACTTATTTTGAATTTGATGCCTGCAACACGTTTAAAAAAAATATATCCATCCGTCCGTCCATCCATTATTGTGAATTCTAATATTGCACAGGTGGCCGAATGCTGGATGTTTATACTGTAATAGCTACCAACTACTTAATTGTAACAATTCTGAACTATGAACTTTAAGTATATGTTCAAAAACTGATTTAGAATCAGTATACGTTATTGTTTGAACATTTTGCACAGGAATTATTTTTGAATAAATAAAATCTTTGAATAAACGTTTTAAAATCGATTAAAATCGTAATCGTCCTGAATGACGGGAAAAAATTGAGATTTTTTATTTTGCCCAACCCTAATATAGATATATATGTTGAAGCTTTGTGGGTGAAATTATTTCCCATTCCTTTTTGATGTAAAGCTTCAGTTTCTGAACAGTCTGAGGGTCTCAGTTGTCATATTTTGCACTGCACATTTTCAAATGGAGACACGTCTGGACTGCTTACATGTCAGACTAATAGTCACACTCTTTTACTACAAAGACACGCTATTGTAACATGTGAAGAATCTGACTTGGCAAGACGCTAACTTTTGAACTTTGCACTAGTAACGTGGTACTCAGGAGGACAAGACACCCATGATTTCCAAAACAATTTGAAATGTAGATAAGTCATTTTTGCCGGCAAAAAAAAAAAAAATCGGTATTGGTTGTGGTAATTTGTGCAACACTAAAAATGACCGCATTCGAGTTGAGCAGTGTAGTAATAGTCTATCTAGATAGCCCAAAAAATGAAAATATTTATATAAGTTGCAAAGATGCAGGCATTTAACTATCAAGTATTGCAGGTTGCAAAATTACTGAACAATTTAAATGTTCAAGTGAGCAGGAAGGATTACAAAAGAAAAACTAGCATTGTGTGGTTGACAGATTGCGATGTCACTTTTGAAACATCCTTACAATATCATATTCTGTAGTAGCACAACTACAGTTCACTATAGCCTACTGTATATTAAAATGTGATGGAAAACCTAAGGCATTTCAGTCATTCAATTCAAAAAGAGGATGCATATTATATAGATTCACTGCACAGATTTGATTTTCAGCATAAAAGTCAACCAATTTTAATATATACATGTTGGCGTGTTTGTGGAATGATATGCAATCAATGCTTTGTTAGAGCTCCTTTTTCACGAGTTACTCCATTAATGTGATGTGAGGTATTAAGGCAATCAGCTTGTGACTCACCCTACGGTATTATGGAAGCCCAAGATCTTTTAACAGTAACCTTCGGCTTGTCTGATGCGTCTCATCTTTCTCTTGGAAATAACCCATAGATTATTGATGGTGTTTATGTCTGGTGAATTTGCTGATCTATCAGTCCCAGTAACATCATGTTTATTTAACCAGGTTTTGGTAGTTTTGGCAGTGGGGCAAGTGCCAGGTCCTGCTGGTGCATGAAATCAGCTTTTCCATAAAGCTTGTCTGCAGAAGAAAGCAGTGCCCTAAAATGTACTGCTAAACAGCCGTGTTGACTTAAGAATTTAGAAAACATATTCAACACTTGCAGATAATATGGTATTCCAGCCATCACTCACTGTGGAAACTTTACACCTGACTTCAACCAACTTGGACTGTGAGCCTCTACAGCAGAGGTGGACATCGAGGGCCGAAGTCCTGCAGGTTTTGCATGTTGCCCTTCTCCAACACAGCTGATATATGATCAGCTCATCAGCAAGCTCTGCATAAGCCTGATAACGATCCTGTTGATTGGAATCAGCTTGTGTTGGAAGTGAGAAACCTCCAAAACCTGCAGGACTCCGGCCCTCGAGGACCGAGATTGCCCACGTCTGCTCTACCTCTTCCTCCAGAATGTGCGTCCTTGACTGCCAAATGTAAGAGAGCAGAACTGTTGGTTTATTAAACTATTAAACTTTTGTTGGCCTGTGACTTGAAGTCAAAGGCCTATTTTTGTGGCTTAACCTCTCTACGAAGATAAGAATCTTGGCAACAGTCAGCTTCTTGAGTGATATCCTTTTGTAATTTGCCTTCCTTGTGAAGGGTGTCAATAACTGTCTTTTGGAAAACCATCAAATCAGTCTTCCCGATGCTTGTGGAGGCTACAGAACCAGACTTAGGCCCTGTTCACGTGGAGGCAAAGCGTGTGTCCAAAAGAAGACGCTGGGGGCGCTTAACGGCTGTAATGTATATGCCAAGTCTAGAGTGGTGCTGTAGTGCAGCCACAGGGAGTTAACGGAAAGCGTAGAAGAAGAATCAGTGAAGAAGACGGACCACTGACCTGGATAGCCGTTAGGCCAAGAGTTTTGGTGAGGCCGCCATATTACTCCTCCCAAGAAACGTTTCTCGGCATACGATCGTAAATATTTACAGTATCGAAAGGGGGCGTTCCCAGGCCAGCCAAGAGACATAGTCTCTCCAGCGTGTCCTGGGTCGTCCCCGGGGCCTCCTGCCAGTGGGACATGCCTGGAACACCTCTCCTGGGAGGCATCCAGGAGACACCGAACCAGATGCCCGAGCCACCTCAACTGGCTCCTCTCAACATGGAGGAGCAGTAGCTCTACTCAGAGTCCCTCCCGGATGGCCGAGCTTCTCGCCCTATCTCTAAGGTAGAGCCCTCCACCCCAGTCGAAACTAATTTTGGCCGCTTGTATCCGGGATCTTGTTCTTTTGGTCACGACCCACAGCTCGTGACCATAGGTGAGGGTAGAAACGTAGATGGACCGGTAAATCGAGAGCTTCGCCTCTCGACTCAGCGCCACAACGGACCGAGTCCGCATCACTGCAGACGCTGCACCGATCTCCCGCTCCATCCTGCCCTAACTCGTGAACAAGACCCCAAGATACTTGAACTCCTACTCCTCCACTTGTGGCAGGATCTCATCTCCGAACACACACCACCCTTTTCCGACTGAGGACCATGGTCTTGGATTTGGAGGTGCTGAGCTTCATCCCAACCGCTTCACACTCGGCTGCGAACCGCTCCAGTGAGAGTTGGAGATCACAGCCTGATGAAGCCAACAGCACCACATCATCTGCAAAAAGCAGAGATGCATTGCTGAGGCCACCAAACTGGACCCTCTCAACGCCTCGGCTGCGCCTAGAAATTGTGTCCATAAAAGTTATGAACAGAATCGGTGATAAAGGGCAGCTCTGGCACCCAAGCCTCACTGGGAACGAATCCGACTTACTGCCGGCAATGCGGACCAAACTCTGACACCGGGTGACCCTGCCAAGGGCATAAAGCCCTAGACAACATAGCTCCTAGGATCATTGGGACACAGACTTCACCACGATAAGGTGCCGGCTCAATACAGTTTTACTGTATCGAATTTAAATTAAATGAAGTAAAGACTGGAATTATTTCCCTATGGGTTTAAGGAATCTATGAGTATATGAATTTCACTTTTTGAATTGAACTTTTCCACTATATTAAGACGCTGCTACCAACTTGCAGCTACATGAATTATATGTTTTTAATCAAATTTGTTCATTTCAGATATTGTCAGGGTTAAAACTGTCAGTTGGAGTGTATATTTTGGGCCACAAATAGTTGGCCATCAGTGAACATAGCAGACTTTTTATTGACTGACTTCCCATGATAACCATCACATTATTCCGTCCTTAGAGGGCCATCAGTGGCCTTATCTGGAGTGACCGCATGCAGTCATGGATCACTGACAGAGGCAGACACTGTCCAGACATTATCTTCAAGATGTTTTAGAGCTGACTGTACTTCTGTTTTGTGCATATCTATAATGTATGTGGTGTGAGAGGTGTGGGGTTGCTGAAGTTTTGCCTTTTCGTCATTCGAAGCAGTAGCAAAGCAGAGTTGTTGTATGTGTTATATGGTGTGTCGTGTGAATGTATGTACAGTGTGTGTGTGGCTGTATGCATGTGTGTGTGTGGCCAAATTATTGTAACTGCAAAGGGCAATCTGCAATCAGTGCTTTGCTCGATCTCCTCAGCTGATGCAATTACAAGTCTGATGAAGTAGCGTGTGTGTGTGTTTGTACATGCGTGTGCATGTATAACGTGCAGTAGATTCCATAGATTTCAGTCAGACAAGTAAGACCATCCTATCACTTTGTGATGAATTATCAATTGGGCTTTTCTGTTGTATTTGCAGATTACTTTATTCATGATCGAAGATCAGCACCAACAATTGCGAGTGTGTTAGATAGAACACAAAGTGTCTTATCTGAAAATGCATTTAGTTCCAGAAATATTTGGACAATGACTTTGCCTTTTAAACACCAGAACGGCTGTGTGTGATTTCGGCTTTCAGCTTTTGTTTGGTGGCTTCACAAAAGCATGATGCTTCTTCCTGAGCTGTCAACTTAATCGTTGTGGAGAGGTTTGTGTGTCCCAACAACCCACGGAGCTAAATTGTCTGGGGCTTTATGCTGTTGGCAGGGTAACCCTTCGAAAAACAGGTCTTAGGTGAGGAAACAGGCAAAGCAAAACTCCTTATGATGGCAAAATATTTAGGTTTTCCTGGATGTGGGGTTTGGATGGTGAGTGCCTAGCAACCATGCCTGGTGAGTACATCCCCGAAAAGGTAATCATGGGCTCACCGTGTGTGGGGGTGGTAAAAGGGGTGCAGTGTGAGCTGGACAGTGGCCAAAAGCAAGAACCTTGGACGTCTGACCTCAAGCTACAGGCAGTGACTCTAAATAGTCCCACTCTCTGGCAGGGAAGTAACCTGAGCTGGTGTACGAGGTTGAGAAGTTACAGCTAGACATAGTTAGTCTCTTTGACGTACGGCTTGAGCCGTGGTACCAGTCCTCTCAAGAGGGGTTCGACTCTCTTCCACTCAAGTTACCCACGATTAGAGTCGCCGTACGGTTGTGGGCATACTTATTGCCCCACGGCTCGGCACCTGTATGTTGTTTGTGCTTAGTATTCATCAAGCAGAAGTTCAGATGACCAAACAGTTCTTAGATGGCGTGGTGGAGAGTGGTAGTACTGGGGACTCTATCGTTTTTCTGGGGAAATTCAATGCACATGTGAGCAATGACAGCGTGACCTTAATGGGCGTGATTAGGAGGAACGTCTCCCCGCGATCAGACCCTGAGCGATGATCTGCTACTGGACTTTTATGCATATCATTGTCCAGACCAAAAACCTTGTTTGATCATAAAGTTGACCATACATGCACTTGGCACCAGGACAGCCTAGGCTGTGGCTGTCTTGGACACAGGTGAAGAGAGGGGCGGAGTAGTCAACCAATCCCTAACTTGCAAATGTATTGTGAGGGTCTGCTGGGAACATCTGTCAGAGTCCCCTTTAGGAAAGCGTTTCAACTCCCCCCCTTACAAAACTTTGCCCTCGTCCCGCAGTAGGTGGGGCACGTTGGGTCCAAATGGAGCATGTTCCGTGTCTCCTTATGGAAGCTGCCCACCAGAGCTGTGGTGGTCAGGTGGTCGGTTCCTGTCATGACGGCAATTCTTGAAGTTGTTGGTGGACACCGACATCGAGAGATGCTGAAGAAGGAGTCCTATCCTTTTGAAGCTGATGGTTGCCAGCAGGCCAAGCAAAATGCAGCGTCTGTGGTCACTGAAGCAACAACTTCTGAATGGTTTTGAGGAAATGCTGGTCTACCATCCGTCATCTCAGGAGGGGGAAGCAGTATAGAATAAGTAACACTGCGTATAGTGCTGCTGCTGCTGACCCTCAACCCAGGACATTGAGAATACTTCAAAGACCTCCTCAATTCCACTGACACCTTCGTTTGAGGAAGAATAGTATGTGTCTCTGAGGCAAGCTGTCCTATCTCTGGGCTTTAGGTCACCAAGGTTGTTAAAACGCTCCTCAGTGGCAGAGCCCTGGTGGTGGGTGACATCCGCCTGTATTAGCCAATAGCTATGGTTGTTGTTGGGCTATCCTGGTTGACAGGCCTCTAAGTATCTGATTCAATAAGCGATCAGGCTAATAATCAGCTGACATGTAACTACTTGAATAAATTCAAGTCAAATTTATTTATAAAGAGTAGTCCTAAATCACGAAAGCGTAGAACTTCAACTAATGATTATTTTAATAATCGATTAATCTACTATTTTGTTGATTAACTGATGAATAGGATATTTTTTATAGCTTTAATTTCCATCCCTTTATTAAAAAACACGACATTATGTCAAATTGGCAGTGCTGAAAACACAAATTAATTATTATTTAGTTGACTGGTTTGGTCTGTAAAAACGTTGACCATTGTTCTTTCCAAATTAAAAGCCAATGTTTGCAAATGTGTTATTTAAAAAAAAAAAATATATATATATAGCCAGTCTACTTTCAGGACTACAAAAATAGGAGAATATTTGCTGTCAAAAGGCTGAATCGGACAATTTTTAATTCCACATGGTCTCTAATGATGAATCGATTATCACAAATATTTAGCGACTCATTTGACAATTCGTTTTAGATTAATCAACGAGTTGTTACACCTCTACAAAGGAGTCTCAAAGGGCTTCACTGGCTGACAGTTCACAAAAATCCACCACATAAACTGGCTTGAGCCACATCAAGCAAGAAAAAAAAACAAAAAAGGAAGAAACCTTGAGAATGGGTCACAGATGGCGGAAAACGCCCGTTGTAGCATGTCTGGGCTCGAATATGATCATAAATACAAACTGTATTTCTAATTGAATTTCTAATTTCTTATGAAATGGTTGTTCCCATATGCGTGTGCAAGTTAAATTCATCAAATGACAGTTTGTTGGATTAATAGCCGCTGTTTACTGAGCTTCCAGCTTTTGATGAACATCCTGCCTGAGTAAATTTGATTATTGGTAAGATTTGTATATATATATATGGAAGTGTTTGCGGAGCAGATTATTGAAGCGGACCTCATCCTATCTCTATAGGCCAGGTGCTCACAGTGACACACCACTCACATGATGAATCAGAGTGTGTGTGTGTGTGTGGGGGGGGGGGGGCGTTATCTCTTTCCCTCCAGAACACACTTGCACCCCCCCGTCCCACCCCCTCATCATCCCCCCTCCTGTCCATTCAGATTACTCCCCATTGTCTGTCTTTTTCTCCCCATTCATCTTTATTCATGAAGGACAGTTGCATGATAAATCAGTACACTTTTTGATGAGTATTTAAATTGGAACGTTACAGTTGTTACATAAGTGGGGAAAAAATGCACTGATTACTTCAGATGCCAAAATGACACTAATTTAACACTTTAGTACAAATCAACAGATATCTGTAAACAAAAACACTGAGTAATCGAATGTGGGAGTGAAATAGAAGCTTTGTTTTAAGAGGAATATCGGGAATAGTGGGAAGGGGTGCTGCCAGAGGCGAGAATAAGCCAATCAAGGCTGAGAGTGTGTTCCGCTACGCACTGCTGACCCACCTCAATAACGCCCCCACCCATTGTTGTTCAGAAGCCAGCTCCACTCACATACAGTATACACGCAGTAGAAGCTTCATTTATCATATAGAATTCCTCCCCCCCCCCCCCCCACACACACACACACACAAACATTATGTTATAGACTCACGTCATTATGTTATAGACTCACGTTTGAAAGAAATCTATACAGTTTTGCTAACCAGATTTCTCCCTTGTGCAGTACAAGTACGGCTGAACTGCACCAGCCATCCTCCAGGTTTCTCCCCCATCCACAGTCGTGGGTGAGCTGGAGCTTATCCCAGATCACTTTGGGAGAGAGGTGATCACCATTCAGATGGTCACTTGCCACTGGGTGGGACCCTGGTTCAAGACCCCCCCCCCCACGAGCAAGACACCGATAGACTGAAATGCAGCCCGGGTGCTGAAGCAGCCCCTTACTCCAGTGTGTGTTTGCTATGATGGGTCGAATTTCATGTACATGTGTCTACGTGACAAAAAAAGAAAATTCTTCTTCTTAGATTCGTACATATGGACAATTGAGAGCTAGGCTCACCAAAATGGTGCCATCTCAATTACCAGAAGATTAGCCAGCGGGCCTGCTCTAGTGATAGCTTGCCAGTGTAGGTGCATATAGAGGACCAAAACTGCCAAAATTAAAAATAAATAAATGACTAAATGAATAAGTAAATAAATAAAAATGAAAATAGAAACGGATATACAAAATGTCATTCAAAAATTAAGTACAAAAAATAAATATCAGTGGAAATTAAAAACAACAATCTCTCTCTCTCTCTCTCTCTCTCTCTCTCTCTCTCTCTATATATATATATATATATATATATATATATATATATATATATATCCCTAAATAAAAGATAAATAGAATAAATGGAAATAAATTTAAAACAATTAAAAAAACGAGATTAAGAAAATAAAAATAAATATAAAATTAAATGTCGAAATAAATACAAAAATAAATACATACATTTAATTAAATATCAATCAATATACAAAAACGCTTTTCGACCTGCTGCGTCTGCAGCATGAAATAAATAAATGTGAAAGCAGAGCGTTTTTATTTATTGATTGATAGATATTTAATTCTCTCTCTCTCTCTCTCTCTCTTTATATAGGTATATAGGTGCAGAGATGTCATATTAATATATTGACACCCTCTTAAAATAATTGGTCTTAGGCCTTTTGATCATTTTAATTACGACGGCGTAGATGTATAATTTTTATTAAATAAAAAATAAACATGACATATTTTTTCTTTGCAAAAAGAAGCAACTAAGCAGCATTTATAACTTAATGTATTATTTGTGTATTCCATGTACAATTCAATCTGCTTTAAGGAAATGATTGAATAGTATAGTTTAAGTTTATTACTCAAGTAGTATTTTCATACACATGAAATGAAACAGTAAGTCATTACACATCTAAATTATCCTTAGCATTATTTAATAATAATAATAATAATACAAATAAAAAATAAAAAATACATAGTAATAATAATAACAGAATATGAATCAATTTGTGATTTTTGGATGCTAATATGTTACTACACTGAATTGTCCAGAATAAGCTTTGAGTGTGATGTATTGTGAGGAGAAGGGGGAGGGGCGAGCTTGGTAGAGGTGATTATTAGCGGTCCTCTGGGGCTTTTGTCTGGGCCCCATGAGAGAAAGAGGTTAATGCCACTTAGCCTCGGGATAGCCGGCAGAGGTCCATTGTGTGTTTGTATAGTTGCAGCTCACGGATGTGTCTGGATGATAGGCCTTCCCGCTGAGATCCAAAATCACTTACGGTACTATTTTCCTCAACCAATCACTCCCCCCACCCTCACCCTTCTCAATGCTTACACAAAGACCATCACATTTTGGTAAACACTGCTAAGAAGAGGCTAATCAGTGCATTTGTCCTCATTTTTATCGTGTCTTGTAAGGCCTTTCTAATGGCCTGCTCATGATTTTTGTTGGCTGCAGAAAGGAGCTTCTTTCTGTCAACCTAACAGGGTTGATTTAAAATTCGGATTGCCTATAGGAGACAAAAAGCACAAAAAACAATAATATAAAATATATGTCAAATATGCTAACTTTATCTAGAAAGCAGAGACCTGAAATTAAAAATCCAGAACCGTCTTGTTGTGAGCTAAGAGGGCCACTGTGAGTCTTATTTTGATGTCAATTCTTAACCCTCATGTCATCTTTCTAACAAAACAAAAAAACATTATGTACCGTAAAGTTCTGCCGCATTACTCATCAAATGGACAAATCTGACAGACGCATGTAGACACACTGACAAATCATGTTATTGTCTCAAGGAGAAGTTTGCCGTGGAGGGTGACAGATGTCTCATCATCCTGACCCGAGTGTCCCTTCATTAGGTCACCATGTAGATGCGCTATTAGTGCTGCCACATCTCATTGCAGGTATTCATTTCTCCGCTCGTGGAATGGCGGTCTGTACCTCACAACTGGCCTGCAGAAATGAGTCTAATGTTTATGATTATTCCGTCCCTTGCGTCATCTGTCCCTCTCAAAATGCAATTATGTCTCTGAGGTAAAGGCCAAATCATCCATCAGCCACACTAGAATACAAATCAGCATGAAACAGTGATGGGCAAAGGAAGAGGAGTGGGTTCCGATCCAAGATTGTTTAGAATAAGAGCATGAGGTGGCATGGAAAAATAAGTAAATAAAAAACAGGAAAAGGGAACAAAAGCTTATAACATAACATATTTAACCCTATAAAGCAAAACGTATGATATTAACTAATGTTCTATTTTAAATGTTTTAAATATTGCAAAGACGTATTTATACGTTTTTATTATTAAGTTTTTTATGCTAGAGCATACAGAAGGCTTTGATGCAGCCTCTCAACTGCACAAAACGGTTGAAGCAATGGTAGTTTTTACAAAAACAGGTGGCAGCAGAGTATAAGAGATTAACCAGGGCCATGTTGCAAAAAGCTCTTTCCCCTTCTGGATATTCACAAATTTGTGAAAAATGATTCAACTTCACTATATTCTAATACTAATTGCTGTAAAACGCAAACAAATAGAAAAAAAAATTCCTGATGAAAGAAGAGACTCAAATCTTTCTTTTGGTATTTTCCATGTTTTTATAGCAAAAGAACACAATATTCTGTGTGCCTTGCAAAATAAATCAAAAATTCAGTAAAACAGCCAGGAGTGAAGGGGGTTGCTTCAGTGAAAATGGCTGGGAGTGAATGAGTTAAATACAAGATCATCTCTATTTCATGACAATAATTTTTTTACATTAAAACCCTGACATATACAATCTGACACATGCATTGTGCGGATAATCCATTGGAGGACAGTATCACACAGATGATGGCTTTTCCAGCAACCTTGCAAGATCGCCCCAATTGAGAAAGGAGAGACACCTATACTCATTAATACTGGGAAATGCTCTTTCTGATTTTTGGAAATACTAATATGTTTGATATATCTGTTTGTTATTATGTTTGATTGTTACAAGTGTACAAATTTAAAGCATTGTGTCCAGATGTATCAAATATGACACAAATCCAAAATTATGTGGAAGTTGATTTAAAAAAAAAAGAAGAAGTTCAAAATGGCCAATAAATACTCTATTTACTAAGAATCTGAATTTTTCTCATATATTTAATTGTCCAGGCTTTATTAAATATTAACATATTGTTTTTTGTCGCAGAAAATACAAATACATAATTAGTCATATTTCATATACTGTCCTCTTTCCTCCTCGTCTCCCCCGCTAGTCAACTGTAACCATGGTAACCATCAGCTGAGAAATGGCAACCGTTGCCCTTCATTAGCTATCAACACAGGCTCAGATGGTGCAGATAATAGCCAATAAGTGTGTGTGTGTGTGTGTGTGTGTGTGTGTTCGTGCGTGCGTACGTGTGTGTGTGTGTGTGTGTGTGCGTGTGTGTGTTGGAGAAACATGGAGGGCACGGAGACATGGCATAATGTTGGGCAGTAAATGAAAAAGCTCCAGGGAGAGAGCCAACCTCGCTGTCATGCTTGAGGGACTTATCGGCTGGGTGGGTTTGAGAGAGGTAGGAGGGGGCTCCCTCACTTCTCCATATGTGGGAAGATACGCACGTGTGGAGATGCGCTCATGTAGGCCTGTTCATCTCATATGCACATGAATGCATTCACATCCTGTCCATTTTGGTTGACCAACAACTAACATCCTCTCCACGTCAACCCAAAAGTTGGAGCAAGTCGAAATATTGTGAGTGTATATGCCTTCGGACGGTTGTTGTCGACAACAAAATGGTAGGTAGCACTTCCTGTTTTCCCTTCAGGTAGGCGCCAAATGTTTTGGAAGCTCTGGCTCCCCCCTGCCGCCCGCAAATATCCAACGCACCATTGGTCAAGCTGCTGAACAAATGGAAATCCACCAGCACGCTGAAATTACTGATGGTTATCTGCGCTACGTGTCATTGACCCTCCACACACGTGCGCGCGAACACATGCACATTCTTCAGAGACTCCCTCCAAACAGTATTGTCTCTTGTCTCTCTCTCTCTCTTATTTGGCCGTTTTTCCAGCCGGAAACATTTCCAATGCAGTGGACACTCAGGTTGTTCTTATTTGATTAATTTATTTTTTTTACTCCCCCAACTGCCCTCTTTCTTTATTGTGTAGATGTCATCCAAATGCCCAATTACGTAGCATCAAAGCTGTTTGTAAATATATATTTCTGAACACAAAGGTACCAAGCCAATCATGTCGTGGGTGCTTATGTTGGAGTTTCTTCCTTCAAAGTCTTAGTATTAATTTTCTCTCCGCTGTGAGGACCAAAACATGAGAGGAAACGCAAGGCAAAATGCTTCTGTTTCTTCCATCTAACATGGCATCCATTTTTGCTTTCTTTTTTCTTTTTTTAAGAAAAAGATCAGTATTGTTCATTCGGTAATCTTACTGATTCGACATGTCATCATCATTTTTCTCTCTGTCTTTTTTTTCTTTTTCTTTTTTATGTTCGTGCGTGAGTATGTGCATGTGCGGGTGTGTGTGTTCATGTTTGCGTGCGTGTGAGTGTGTACTCATTAATTCACCTAAAACCTATTAAAAATCCCATACCGTTCACCTAAACCGAATACGACCAGATCCAGCTAGAGTCGTGAGGTTGTCAGGAGACCCGAGGAAGGATCAAAGAAAAGAAAGGAAAGTGAAATCCAGCACCGACCAGACATCACCTACTACACACCGGGTTACCAACCAGAATCTTTCACCAACCCCAGAACCATCTAAAAACATCTCATTCCAACAAATTAGGGAGACCTCAAGAGACCAAAGGAAAGACTGAGGAAAGGAAGGAAGGATAGATGAAGCAGAGTGAGATCCGCAGCCATCAGCCTCCACTGATTCAACGACCAGAGGAAGAAGCAGATACTGTTTGAATTTCGGTAGATGCTGGTGTGGTGGATCTGGCATGCATGAAAACCTCCACCAGAGAGGGGAGCCGTCGACCCCGGCCAGGACAGAGCAAGCACAACAAACAAGTGTTATTTTCACATGTCACGTGTGGAAATGAGTGTTAGTATGACCACAAAAAAAGTCATTGGATATATTTGTATCTTTGAATTTTGAGGAAAAGAAAATTCTATCAATCCTTAAACTAAAAACAAAAAAGTTACAATCATGAAAGTAAAAAAAAACAAAAAAAAAACAGTAATTGCAATACAAATACTGGGTGTAAAACTAGACAAAGTGCAATTTCTGCTGAAATTGTGTGGGGATGCTGAAAAGCTGAATGCTATTAGCTGAATGCTAAGATTTGAATGCATGTGCTTATAAAGTAAATTGAAAGATAAATTACTTAAGTACTAAAATGTGGTCCAAGCAGGGTTTGAACCCAAGTACGCCATGGTGGAAGTCAATTGCTTACTTGACTTGCGTGAAATCATGGCTAATAATTAATTTTGAAAAGTGTCATCTGCTGTTGAAATCTAGCATGCATTTAATAATTTCAGTGAAATTATAATGGATTTCTTGATATGGTAGTCAGTTGGTATACATATATATATGAGCATAATAGCCATGGATATATTTGCAATGTAGAGTCGAAGGTAGGATTTGTACCCACAACCTCCTGGTTACTGGACAATGCACTTTGCCAACTACCCCACTGAGCAGTATCAGAGAGCTGGCAATCATGATCAGTTGTATGTATTTGTATTTTTTCTACTTTCACAACATAGGGACGCAGCATTCTACACATTAATCGCTTTTCTTCAATCATTATGTTTTAATGATCGAGAGAAACCAAAATCGAGATCACATTCAAATTTCAGCTAATCGTCCATATCAGTGTATTTGATGTATATTTAGATGTGTATTCCACTAGTGTGCTCCAAACAAATTGTCCAAAATGTTTGGGCAGCCATTTTAAAGACTTAGATAAAGACATTTTGGAAACTGAAGATCCAATCTTTTTTTTTATCTAAGTAGGCTTTTAATGTTAATAAAAACTATTACTACACTTTGCTATTTACTAGTAGTAAGTATTGTGTACATAATGGCCCTACTATAATATTTGTATGAAATTCATTTTGTAAATAGGCTTATATACTGTAAAACTTTTTTGTTAAATAATCAGGAATTTTATGTAATTTCAATTCTACTTCCTGCTACTCAATTTTGCTTCCTGTTTGCCGCCTCTGTTCAAATTCAAGAATTGAAATGGAATTTAAATCATTCACGCTATTTTCACTGAAGCAAAAAATATATGTTTATCTGTTTCTGTTTTGCAGCAATTAGCATTAGAATATAGCTAAGTTTCATCATTATTCACAAATCTGTGGGCTTAAAAGCTTTGTTGCAACATGGCCCTGGTTGATCTCTTATATTATGCTGCCACCTGCTGGCTGTTTTTGTAATTACTACCAGTGCTCTAAGCTTTCTATTCAGTTCAGAGGCTGCATTAAAGCCTTGTGTATGCTCTAGCATAAAAAATAAAACAAAAAACACGTAAAAACCATGGACCATGGCAATATTTAAAATAGAAGAATAATATTTATACGGTTTTGGGAGCAAATGAGTGAAGCGTCATTCTCAATTCAATACTGAATTTTGTACAGCCCTAATTGGTTACTTTAAATTCAACATCACAAATGTCACGTTTGATCAGTACATCCGACTTTGAAGGTTAATGTCATTTTTTCAGATTTTTTTTTCTATAACAATTACACTACATCACTGATATCGTCAATCATATGAGTGTGCCTGCTGCAACTTGCACAGGAGACACATTACAGGCTTAATGTGGCACCTGCACTCATCCTTCACATCTCTGCCTTGCAGCCTTCTTTTCTTTTTTGCCATCTGTGCGTCACAGGCCATCATGTAGTACATAATGCACTCAGTGGGCCATGTAATAAGTTTTCTGCTGTGTGTCCCTTTCTGTGTGAATGCAGAATGTTGCCTTCATCCCTGCATTGATCTACATCAGCATCATTTCAAGCAAATCATTTTTTGTTTTTTTGCTGACTAAAGCAATAGCTTTCCCTGAAAATGACACACATTGTGTTGATCCTCGGAATTGGTTCAGCTCGGCTGTCCGTCTGTCTGTTTAGGATTTTGCTTCCTGATACCCTTTGTTTGTTCTTCGAGGGCCTTTCCATTGCTTAAAATAAATTGTTTTTGTTCACACACACCATCCATAATGTTCTGTACCTTATATACAGTATGATATCCGGCTGTGTAACTAAGTGCAAAGTCAAACTGTTCCTAGTTTAGCCTCTTATATTTCAGTTGCTATATATTTGCCTGCTCACAAATTCTGAATGTCCTCTTTAAAAGATGAATCATTAATCAATCAGTGCCCCCTACTCCTAACACTGTCATTCACTTGGGGGGGATGTCTCTGTCCACATATAGACCTCCCTTTTCCACTTGCAAGAAAAACAGGTGGTAACTGTAAATAGCTCATTTAATCGAGGCTATTGTTCAAATACAGACATTAAAGGGTTAGCTGCTGACCGCAATTGAACGCTATTGCCATTCCAAACAGTAGAATCTACTGAGACACATAAGCAGTCTCTCAGATTAATTATAGCGTTGGTCTTGATCAAGCTCCCACTGCAGGACTAAAAAGGATTTGAGGTAACACAATTCCCTTATTCCCATTCACCTTTGTACAGGCACGGACTGACAAGGCGGGAGCAGCGGAATATTTCCCGATTGGCCACCAGGGGGCGCTGTTTAATTTGGCCCACAAGTTAGTTTAAAAAGCAGCAATTAAAGTGCTTTTGGTAGAGACCTAGCCAGACCCAGAGTGACTAACTTGGAGTGGCCTGCATTTTTCCGATTGGTTGCCCTGAACTATGGACCTTTTGGCCGCTATTTTGTTCAGAATAGATCATACACATTTTTTAAGCAAGCGTCACTCGTCTCTCTCTCTCTCTCTCTCTCTCTCTCCCTCTCTCTCTCTCCTTACTTGCGCTGATGCTCTCTCTCCCTTCCCCCACCCTCGCTGGCCGACACTGCAGCCAAACGAGACTCTCATGTAAAAAAGTAAGGTCAGATACATGTAAAAAAATAAGGTCAGATATAGCAGAAAAGACCGAGAAAAGGCTAAATTAAAGAAAAGGAGTGGAGCTGACATGCCAAATGTGCCCTAACTAAACATTGCAGAGCTCTGAAGTGCATGTGCCTGGAGAAGACAAAAAATAAAATAAAATGTGTAAACAATTGTACAATTGCAGGTTTGGTTGATAATTTTTCTACTAATAATTGAATAATGTGGTATTTGTATTTTTTGGGAACACTAAGTTTTACATTGAGGGGAATAAACCCCTTGGTGCTCCACTAGAAGGAAGAGATAAATAGCAGGGCTTCATCTACTTTTTGGGATAAAAAAAAATATAGTAATTACTAATTACATTGAAAGCAAATTTTGAAATGACTACTGTAGTTTTAAAGGTGACTGAAACTAACTTTAGCATTTTGTACCTAATTTTGTAACTCCTGCCCTTGCTAATAGTAATTTAAGCACATTCCAGCACAAGAAAGTTAAAGTGTGATTGCAGGTCATTATTTGCGCTATAATATAAAATAAAATATTAAATTTGTCTTGTACCTTGCCTTATTATTTCCTTATTTAGGCTTTATGCTAAGAGCATATGACAAGTGGTCAAATCAATTTCTTTAGCACACTTGACTTTATTTATGATTTCATAATTGTTCCGATATATTGATCTTGATCTAGTAAGTTATTTATTTTTTTATCATATACAACATAACTATTGACGTTGGTTACTTATGCGAATGTTTAATCTATTTTAGATTGATACATTAATACACATGAAATATACATAGTCAATAAAACACTGTAAACTAAAGTGGGTCGGTCTGAGCCATGAAACCAGGGCTGAAGATGAGTCCCAGTACTTGTTCTGAATTCATTTTTACGTTCTGAGGACTCACTCACCTTCAGAAAAGCTCTGCCATGTCTACCTCCATCCAGACAGTCCCACCTGACATATTAATCAAGCATCAGTATTTATTGAGTTCTGTACAGGGTTCACGCACTGATTTTCGGTGTGTTTATTTGATATAGATAGAGGAATTTTAACTACCTCACACTCTTCTTCCTATGTGCGTGTGTGTGTGTGTGTGGGGGGGGGGGTGGGGGGGGGTGGGGGTGGTTGACCCCCGGGGAACAGGCTTTAAAAAATATATATTATTAGTATTATTATTTAGAGACATTTTTTCTTCTTCTATTGAATGCATTGTTTTATTATTCATAGGGGAGCGCAAAAAAATAAAATATTTTTTCCGAGGGGAAGTGGGGTTTGTAACAGAAAATAGCTGAGAAGCACTGCTCTAACCACAGGTAAACAAATGTAGTGGTCACAGCTAATCATAGAGCACATATTGACAAACAATCATTAACATGCACACTCACAAAGTGGGACAATTTCGTCTTCAATTAACCTGTGAAAAATGCTTTTGGAGTGTGAGAGGAAAGTGGAGTACCTGGAGAAATCCCACACAAGCACGAGGAGAGCATGCAAACTTCACACAGGAAGATTGCAAGCCCTCAACCTTAGAGGAATAAGATGGGTGTGCAAGCTACCACTGAAACAATATGCCACTTCCATTTATTCATGTATGCATGCATACACACACACAATCACACAGTTATCTGTGTTAGGTATTTTTTAGTACACGCTATACGTCTCAGACATTTCACATCCACCTTATCCCTCACCTATGCTTCAGCTGTAAACCTGTAATTGAAAAGTTGAAGGAATGAATGTAATAACGCTAATTCGGGGAGATGAAAAAGGATTTGTCAAATTCAAATTAGCTGGATATGAAATTGCTTCAGCAGGATGACAACTATGCAGCGGCAGTCTGCTTTCAGAACGTTTTGATGTCATGACCTGCAGCACTGACAAAGCAAATCATTTCCTCGAGAGGGGAGAGGGAGCGGCGCAGGGACTCTGTGGGCTCAAGCATTCATTATCTAGTCATTTATTCATCTTTTCCCTTAGTACTGTTGCTATAAAGAGAACAAAAAACATCTACAGTTTTAAGTTACAACAATAACAACACATAACCACAAAATCTATCTCAGTAAGTAAAAGTCAATTACACCGCCTGGTCTAATAATGTGACTACTAGTATTTAGTGTGTACTATGACTGTAACTACTTTCATGTGCGTTCCCCAGATGGCAAAAAGGATTTTTTTCCAAAGCTAGTCTTTTTTGTACGACGGCGTATTAGGGCCACGTATGTATGTGTGTATATATATATATATATATATATATATATATATATATATATATATATATATATATATATATATCCAGAGGGGGGGAGAGGTAATATTCCCCCCAAAAAACGTGCAAATTTGCCAGAAAATAACTTGCATGTGGCAAATTTGCTAGTTTTTTCTCTCGCAATATTAACCCATTAATCACTCTGGTTACAACGCCGTATATTCGGAAGTGTCTACAGTATTTGTCTTCGTTTTTGTGAGATCAGTCGTGGTTACTCGAGATTTCTGTCTCGTAAGACTTCGTTTCGAGATCACTGGTGGGTGTTATGTTTTAGTTTTCAGCTGTTTCTGATTTCTCCCTTGCAGTTGCTGGGGAAACAGCTGGAGGGCGGATCCTGCCGACACACCTGCTGCCCATTAGGTCATCAGGCCAAAATAAAAGCCTGGTAGCAACAGAGAGGAGTGTCGGGTTATTGCTCCGTGACGCTACTCACCATACCTGATGTTTTGATACTGCTACCTTTCTAGCGGCAATCTTTCTTGGTGTTGTGGACACCACTAGTAATTAGACTAGTAGCGTTTTTCTTTAATCTACTTTGTATGCTACACTCCTCTCTGTTTTATCCGCCCTCCGGCGTGATTTTGTGTTTTCTTATTTTTGCCCACGATGTACACCTTTTTGTAGTCGTTGCCTTTTGTTGAGCAAACTTTTTGTCCACGTGCTGTGCGCTTTTTGTTGGTTGATTAAAATTGAGTGACTTTCGCCCTGGCTGGGTCTGCTCTTTTCTTTTGGGGTCCAAGAAACCCTACCCACTCGTGACAGTGGGACTGAATCTTCATTTGTGTGGTGCTCTATTTGAGAAAATGGTAACACTGTTATATGCCTGATATTCTGTCTTTATGTGTGGATTTTGTCAAAGATTTAAAAAAATACATGTATAATCTTATACAATATGAGAAGTCATTAAGTGTGTTCCAGACCTTAGTGTGAACTGCAGCTAACTCTGGGGTGGGGGGCGTTGGGTTGGGGGGAGCCAGCCGACGGGGGGTGGTCCTCGCTAATGCTAAATGCTATCCTAGCTGACAGTTCAACAGCGCATGCACTCACCATTATCCAACCGTTTTTTGCCCAGTTCTGACAGCTATTGAAAGCTTGCTGTGCCGTTGCATGACCTCACACCGGTCATGCATTGTAACTCTGGAAATCCGCTCATTGCTTGCTATTGATTAGATGCAGAAGCGAATGGCAACTCAAATGTGAATTAGGAAGTAAATAGGAAGGAATTTAACAGTTCAATTCTCTTTTAATGGGTTTATCTTGTGAAATTGCGATGACAACTGTGTGAATGACACACAACATGGAAACCAAAATGGGACACCGGGACGTCTTGCGTAAACAATGAGGTTGGCAAAATCCACGTGACCCAAGGCTAAAAAACATTAATCAAAATGTTAAATGGTAAATGAAGTGCATTTAAATATCGCTTTATCATCATCATACATTTATTAAGTCATATTAACTCATCTCATTCAAACATAATGAGTTGTCAAAGCCTACATTGGCTGTCGACGCAGCGTACCAACCCACGTAGAGGTATTAAGCTCCACAATCCCGCGATTTGTACTCTGGACAACGGGAGAACCAAGGATATTATTTTGTCTTTGCTCCAATTTTAAATCCATCCGCATCGTGTGTACTTGTTGTAGCGTCCTCCTTGCTGATGCTACCAGCTAACGCTAATGCAAAGCTAGCTACTGCTTAATGTTAAGCGAGTTCGTCTCCAAGGTCTGCCAGCGTCCAACGTTTGCAAACACCTGTGTGACCTATATATATATATATATATATATATATATATACTGTGGGAACTGGGTTGTACTGGATCGTATTTTTGGGAAGTATTCTTCATTGTTCTTATTTTCACTTATATGCACAGCATGTCTACCATCTGAAGCAGAGCAGTGTTCCAATGCAGCCCTGCAGGTAGACATCTTCATGGATGAACTGGCATGGTTTCTCTTGCATACTAATAAAAGTATTTTCTTCTCACAATGGGGTGGCCATGAAAGAAGGCGCATGTGGGAGATGAAAAGCAGTTAGCTTCCCATCCCAAAGGGATACTGTAGCAGCATGATAAAGAGACCTATGATGCAATTCAAATAGGCAAGGGTTGGCAAAATAGTTAATTTTTAGAGTATATAGAGTTATTTTTGACTTGATGCAATAGCTTTTAGTCTTCTAATGTAACGGAGTATAAATACCTCATTACTGTACTTAAATGTAATTTACACATATGCAGAGGAGACCGTGGACAGTTGTAGCATTTTTTACATCTGTCCCTAATATTAATCTTTGTTTTAAACATGTGGTCAAGCTGCTATTCAAACTAGCTTTAACGCTAAAACATGGACTATAAAATGACTGTGATACACAAACAGAAAATACACGGCTTAATCTGAAGGGAAGAGAAATTTGTCAGGTTCAGTCAACCTAGAATATTTAATAATCAGCAGACAAGGAAGGAAGACAAGAGACTTAGATTATTTTTGCTCGTGAGGAGAACGGACAGAGATGTGCGCAGTTACAATCTCCTACCGCTATGAAGCACACTCTGCCGAGCCCTCTCTTTTTATTTATTTTAGGGCGGTCCCTAGTTACACAGCTGCTGCTGCTCTAAAGGTTGGGAGAAGACACAGCAGCAACCATCACGGATATGAGTCATTGTGCGGATAATAATACAGACGTGTCTTTCTTCGGCACTGAAGGTTTTAACAGTCAAAGTTCAACAGTTCATCTGCAAAGTGTTTCAGCCACTATCTTGTGATAAGGGCAAAGTTCCTGTTTTGCAGCTGCAGGAGCATGAGCCATGCTCTTTCTCACAGGGCTCTGCCCTCTTCACGGATAACTTCAATTTACATAATTCAAACAAGGTTACACATCTAGATTAATGCTTTGCAATACTATAAGAGTAAATATGGGATAACTTATGTACATTTATTCTAACAAAAATGTTACAATTAGGCCCATATTCAGGGTTTGTTGCAACATACTCTAACATACGTTCAAATAAAATGCAACCTTATGAAATAACTTGAACCATGACATAATGACTTAGGGCATTGAAAAACAACAAACTCTCTTCTTCCTTTTATTATTACAATTAAAAAAAAAGTAGGAGAATGAATTCAATTGAAACATTAAATCTTGAATGCACTGCGATTGGCTGGCGACCAGTCCAGGATGCACGCTGCCTCTCAAAATTTCTACATTGATTTTTGTTGTTACTGTGAAGTAACACAGGTGTCGTGACTAAAAATATGTTATTTCTCACCTGTGCTTTTTCTGTCTTCTTACCACAGCAAGGGAAGAGAATGTGGCCACCTTCCGTGGTTCTGAATACTTCTGCTACGACCTCTCTCAGAATCCAATCCAGAGCAGCAGTGATGAGATTACACTCTCCTTCAAGACATGGCAGCGCAACGGCCTTATACTTCACACTGGCAAATCGGCTGACTATGTCAACTTGGCGTTGAAGGATGGTGCCGTCTCCCTTGTCATCAACCTGGGCTCTGGAGCCTTTGAAGCAATTGTTGAGCCAGTCAATGGGAAGTTCAATGACAATTCATGGCATGATGTGAAAGTGACTCGCAACCTTCGGCAGGTAAGACCATACAGTGATGTTTACCATGTAACAAGGTTAAATTGTGGAAGTGTTATAATGTATAGAATAATACAGTAACTGAACAATGATGCAGACCTCCAGTTTTGCTTGCACAGTGCCATAGAACTACTCACTTTTATTTTATCTGAGACAGCAGTTTACACACCAGCAAAGCAGTTTCAACATGGGAAACGTCTGAAAATTTCTGGGACACACATGCAACATATTGTGCAGTCTTGTGTCCGTTGACTTGACAGACAACGGGGATTATTCTAGATATTGAATAATTTACAAGGAAAGAGATTTAGTGTGAGGGGTCCAAATAATCAATACAAGTTTATATAATACACAGCTTGATACATGGGGTGTGCTGCGATTCAAGAAAAGTTTATTTTAAAGTGTTGTAGTACGGAAGAGGATTAGGGCCAGTTAAGAGGAAAAAAAGGTTGGCGGGATTCTGACTTTATTCTCAGTATTCTGACTTTAAAGTGAGAATTCTCACTTTATTCTCAGAATTTAAAGTCAAGTTTATATAATACGCAGCTTGATACATGGGGTGTGCTGCGATTCAAGAAAAGTTTATTTTAAAGTGTTGTAGTACGAAAGAGGATTAGGGCCAGTTAAGAGGAAAAAAAGGTTGGCGGGATTCTGACTTTATTCTCAGTATTCTGACTTTAAAGTGAGAATTCTCACTTTATTCTCAGAATTTAAAGTCAGAAAGTCAGTCAGTCATCTTCATACCTCCAACCAGTTTTGATGAGAATAAGAATTCTGAGATTAAAGTCAGAATTCTGAGATTAAAATCTGAATTCTGAGATTAAAGTCAGAATTCTGAGATTGAAGTGATAAAGGGAAAATTCTGAGATTAAAGTAATAAAGTGAGAATTCTAAAGTCAGAATCCCCACTTTAAAGTCAGAATTCCCACTTTAAAGTCAGAATTCTGAGATTAAAGTCAAAATTCTCACTTTAAAGTCAAAATTCTGTGATTAAAGTCAGAAATCTGAGATTAAAGTCGGAATTCTCACTTTAACGTCAGAATTGTGAGAATCCTGCCAACCCCTTTCCTTTCCTTCAAAGATATAGCGCTTCAATTAAAGACAATTTGACATGTATATTGACAATGGTAAATTTCATAGAGTACATTTTAATCTGAAAAAGACTATATTCGGTCCCAGTATGTGAACTTTACACTCGGAAGAGAATAAAATATTATATATAATTCAAATAAATAAATAAATAACCACTCACGGATTCAGCATCAATCCCACAACTTTCCACTCTATCACTTGAGCTATGCCATGTCTACTGTTGTAAAACTTTGTCGGTGTGTCGAAAAGGAGACCAAAATGGTCGGAGGTATGAGGATTCCACCTGACACCAGCAATATAATGACACACTGACGGACTGGCATGGGTCAGCGGGTTGATTGGCCATCTCCCAACCTGAAAGTTCCTCAAGAGGGATTAAAAAAAAAATTATATATATATATATATATATCCATCCATCCATTTTCTTGGCCGCTTTTTCCTCACAAGGGTCGCGGGGGTGCTGGAGCCTATCCCAGCTGGCTTCGGGCAGTAGGCGGGGTACACCCTGAACTGGTTGCCAGCCAATCACAGGGCACACAGAGACGAACAACCACACTCACATTCACACCTAGGGACAATTTGGAGTGTTCAATTAACCTGCCATGCATGTTTTTGGAATGTGGGAGGAAACCGGAGTACCCGGAGAAAACCCACGCAAGCACGGGGAGAACATGCAAACTCCACCCAGGAAGGCCGAAGCCCGGACTCGATCTCACGTCCTCTGCACTGGGAGGCGGACGTGCTAACCAGTCAGCCACCGTGCTGCCCATATATATATATATATATATATGTTGTTATATAACTTCGGCCTTCCTGGGTGGAGTTTGCATGTTCTCCCCGTGCTTGCGTGGGTTTTCTCCGGGTACTCCGGTTTCCTCCCACATTCCAAAGACATGCATGGCAGGTTAATTGAACACTCCAAATTGTCCATAGGTGTGATTGTGAGTGTGGTTGTTTGTCTCTGTGTGCCCTGCGATTGGCTGGCAACCAGTTCAGGGTGTACCCCGCCTACTGCCCGAAGCCAGCTGGGATAGGCTCCAGCACCCCCGTGACCCTTGTGAGGAAAAGCGGTCAAGAAAATGGATGGATGGATGGATGGATATATATATATATATATATATATATATATATATATATATATATATTTTTTTTTTTACTCTCTTCCAAGTGTAAAATTTACTCTGGTTTAGACTAAATATAGTCTTTTTAGAGTAAAATTTACTCTATGATTTACTGTGCATATTTTAATGTGGAATATTCAGTCCAATTTAAGGCACTCACATCTTTTACATCAAAATTTATTGTCTGATTCAATTTATTATTATTTTTTATTACACCCTTAATATGACACTCCATATCTTCAGATATCAATGAGCAGTCACACAATTGTAACAAACCTCTGTGTTTAGTCAGAGCGGGGGTTTTGCCATGCTCAACACTCAACAGTGGTTTGGAAGCAGCCTAGCAACTCTCCAGCTTACTGTCATGATGGAACGTGAGTGTATGAGGGGTTGTGGACCCAAATGCAGGGAAACAGGAATCGAGTGCAATATGTGGTACTTTTATTAACCATAGGGAGAAAGGTGAGCAGACAACCATGACTGGACGGGATGTGAGTATATTGGTCGCCATGATTGGACAGGACGTGAGTAGACTGGTCGCCATGACTGTAATAAGCGTGACGTGACATTAACTGATTTGACTTGACTTAACTTGACTTGCAGTGGAGTAGCTATGACTTGGTTGGGGCTCTGCCTTATTGGCTGTGATGAGGACAACTTGGCTATGACAATGGCTAGTTGACTGTGACAATGGGTACTTGGCTGTGGCGATGACTACTTGGCTGTGGCGATATACACATATACACATAACATATACAATGCACCCACACTGACTGGACAAACACAATAGACTAAATACACCAACAGTAATGAGACACACTTGGGGAAGGGAAGGCACACACAGGTGGACGTGGTGAGACAAGAAAGAAACCAGGAGCACAAGACAAAAAACAACAACACTCATAACAAACAAAAACCCAACGCCCACAGAACCGGAACTTGATTCCGGGCAAATTGTCCAGAGGGAGGGAAAGATGAAGAGCCGTATGGTCCCTTCACATTGGCATACAAGAGGTCCAACATTTTATTCCCTCTCGTTTCACAGTCTGCATGTTGTGTACATGTCATGTCAAACATAGGACCCAGGTCTTCACTGACCGCTATAAGGATGGCAGAATGCCGTAATTGTAATCTCATACTCAAAGCGTACATGATGTCACTCACATTGGTTGTAGCTGATGGTCTCACATGTAAACAAATACTGGAACTGCCATTTTAACAGCTGTTTGCCAGTTGGCAAGTAACCTCACATTCCTCAGAATATTAATGGAGGGAAATGGTTCAAATTGCCTGTCCCAGTCATCCTCTCGCTCAGGTTACTTTATTTCCCTCTAGCACTGCCTCTTGTCGCTTTGCATATCTCACCCAATCCCCGGGCATATTGGGATGAAACAACATTGCATACAAGAATAATTATGAAATATTTGTTTGGGTTGAAAGATACCCGCAAAAAGGCTTTGGTTTTGCACAAACCTTTTTACTTGAGCATTCACCTTCATCATAAAAATTGTGCAAGATGTGCATTTGCATGTGCATTTGTTTGTTTTACTAACATTTGTGTAACATGCAACTCATCTAAATTTGTTCTCAATTAATTTGTTTGAATGCACTAACAAACTGTTGCTGCTGAAGTTCATCTGTAACCTGCTTCACCTTTTTGCAAAGCAACCGGGCATGGGCTACGCCATGGTAAACACCCTCCATTGTCTGGTAGATATCACTCATTTATTATTGCAATATTCTGAGGGTTGCTTGCTATGTATTCATCCTTTTGGTTGTTGATCTGCCTTTGGATTTGATGATACCATTCTCAGAACAGTTAAAAATTCTTTGTTTCTCACTGTTTCTGGTTGTAATAATGTCAATTTACTCTCTTACCTGTGTCAAACTTCTACCTTAATCTTAAGTGGAATGTTAACATGGACAACATCAACCCAATTATTGATCATATTCTAAGCATTTTTGTTTTTTTAAGTGATTGTTTTTATAGTCCACAAAAATTAATCGATTAATCGACAAGTAATTGATTATAAAATTGATCAACAACTATTTCAAAGGAGACCTGAAATGAAAATTGAATTTTTTTTTGGTTTTTGGTCATAATATCCTTTCCCCTATCCTAACTGAGTCTCCAGAGTTGTGTGGAAACAACCCATATTTCTCTTGTCTATGGCAGTGTGTGTCAACACAGCTCAAATAGCACTCTGTTACAGCAGATTGGTTTTATACGTCACTAGCTCAGCACGAATTCCACCCTCACAATTTTAAACCCCTCTACCTATGGGGAGAAATTTGTCTCAAAAATATTCCGTGATTTTCACTTACGTGGCGTAGAAGAAGAAAATTAAACAGCAGAAGAAGTGTCTTTCGAGTGAAAACAAAACAAGCTCAAAGGAAACAAACTAAGGTCGCATTTTGTTTCCCAAATTGTTCAAAATAAACACATTATGGAAGGTCAGCTAAAGACTCGATTTCTGTTTTTCAATGTCCAATTTTAAACAAGAAACAGAAACGGTTTGTTCCCGTTCAATGGAGACAGCAACACTGGGGAGGAACGGGCCTTACACACGTGTGAATATCTGAGGGTTGGTGTGTGTGAATATCTCGGCGTGATATTTGTCTCAAAAATAAATGCGCGCGCGCAACGATCCACAAGTGGACTTTCGACAACTCGCAAGCAAAAGTCATGGAAAATGTACACACAAAATTAAAAGACGCGAAAATTGTGGATACATTTGTGGATCTGAAAAACACGTGAAAATTAGGAAAAATTTGTGGATTTGAAAATTACATGTGAAAATGACAAATGTGTTTGTGGATCTGAAAAACACGTCAAAATTGCGAAAATGTTTGTGGAACTGAAAAACACGTGAAAATCACGGAACAAATTTATTTTTGTGAATATTTTTGAGACAGGTGATTCTGCCAGATGTTCCCAGCTAACCCTCACAATACGTTTGGGTTTACCAGGTCTGACCGGCATCTTCCCCCGCCATCGGAGCCAACACACCACCAGGTGGTGATCAGTTCACAGCTCCGCCCCTCTCTTCACCCGAGTGTCCAAAACATGCGGCCGCAAGTCCGATGACACGACTACAAAGTCGATTATTGAACTGCGGCCTAGGGTGTCCTGGTCCCAAGTGCACAAATGGATACCCCTATGTTTGAACATGGTGTTCATTATGGACAATCCGTGATGAGCACAGAAGTCCAATAACAGAACACTACTCGGGTTCTGATCGGGGGGGGCCTTTCCTCCCATTCACGCCCCAGATCTCACTGTCATTGCCCACGTAAGCGTCCCCCAGCAGAGTCCCCAGGGGGAGCGCTCTCCAGCACACCCTCCAGAGTGGGTACTCTGAGCTGCTGTTTGGTGCATATGCGTAAACAACAGACCCGTCTCCCCACCCGAAGGCAGGAAGAGGCTACCCTCTCGTCCACAGGGGTGAACCTCAACGTACATACACCAAGCCGGAGGCAATAAGTATACGAACACCGGCTCTGCGCCTCTCACCGTGGGCAACTCCAGAGTAGAAGAAAGTCCAACCCCTCTCGAGAGGATTGGTACCAGAGGCCAAGCCGTGTGTATAGCTAGTCGGAATTAATCTGCCTCACACACCAGCTCAGGCTCCTTCCTCGCCAGAGAGGTGACATTCCATGTCCCAAGAGCTAGGTTCTGTAGCCAAGGATCGGACCGCCAAGGTTACCGCCCTTGACTGCCCTTTGGCCCCTCCCACCGGTGGTGAGCCCATGGGAAGGGGGACCCATATTTCCTCCTCTGGATGTGCGCGGCAGGGCCCCATGAGTGCAGGCCCGGCCACCAGGCGCTCGCCAATGAGCCTCCAGGCCTGGCTCAGAGGGGGGCCCCGATGATCCGCGTCCAGGCAAGGGAAAAGTCTGTCCATTTATTTTACTCATAGTCATACAGGATTGATGAGCCCTGCTTTGTCTGGCCCCTCACCTAGGACCTGTTTGCCGTGGGTGACCCTGCCAGGGGCATAAAGCCTCAGACAACATAGCTCCTAGGATCATTGGGACACACAAACTCCTCGATGAGGTGTTGGCTCACGGAGGAGAAAGAGTCAGAAAGAGTTTCAACGCCCACCTTTGGCAGAACTTTTCCCTTGTTCCTTGGGAGGTGGGGAAAATTTAGTCCGAGTGGGCCATGTTCTGCGCCTCCATTGTTGAGGCGGCCGATCGGAGCTGAGGCCGAAAGGTGGTCGGTAACTGTCGTGGCGGCAATCCTCAAACCGTCAAGGGATGCCGTCAAGCTGAAGAAGGAGTCTTATGGGCCTTTTTGGCCTATGGGACTCCAGAGGCAGCTGACAGGTACCGGCTAGCTAAGCAGAATTCAGCTTTGGTAGTCGCTGAGGCAAAAACTCGGACATGGGAGGAGTTCGGTGAGGCCATAGAAAACGACTTCCGGACGGCTTCAAGGAAATTCTGGTCCACCATCCGGCATCTCAGGAGAGGAAAGCAATGCACCATTAACACTGTGTATAATGGAGATGGGGTGCCGCTAACCTCAACTCGAGACGTTGTGAATCGGTGGGGAGAATACTTCGAAGACCTCCTCAATTCCACTGATGCGCCTTTCTTTGAGGAAGCAGAGTCTGCAGACTCTGAGGTGAGCTCTCTATCTCTGTGGTCGAAGTCACTGAGGTAGTTGGAAAGATCCTCGGTGGCAGGGCCCCGGGAGTGGATGAGATCCGCCCAGAGGTCTTAAAGGCTCTGGATGTTGTGGAGCTGTCATGGTTGACACGCCTCTACAACATCGCATGGACATTGGGGACAGTGGCCCCGGATTGACAGACCGGAGTGGTGATCCCCCTTTTTAAAAAGGGGGACCAAAGGGTGTGTTCCAACTATAGAGGGATCACACTCCTCAGCCTCCCTGGTAAGGTCTATTAAGGGGTGCTGGAGAGGAGGGTCAGCCAGGAAGTCGAATCTCGGATTCAGGAGAAGCAGTGTAGTCTACATGTGTTTTGTGGATTTGGAGAAGGCGTTCGACCGTGTCCCTCGGGGAGTCCTGTAGGGGGGTGCTTCAGAAGTACGGGGTCCCAAGCACCCTGATACGAGCTGTTCGGTCCTTGTACGACCGTTGTCAGAGTTTGGTCCGGATTGCCAGCAGTAAATCGGATTTGTTCCAAGTGAGGGTTAAACTCCACCAAGGCTGCCCTTTGTTACCAATTCTGTTCATAACTATTATGGACAGAATTTCTAGGCGCAGCCAAAGCGTTGAGGAGGTCCAGTTTGGTGGCCTCAGTATTGCATCTCTGCTTTTTGCAGATGATGTGGTGCAGTTAGCTTTATCAAGCCGCGATCTCCAACTCTCACTGGAGCGGTTCGCAGCCGAGTGTGAAGCGGTTGGGATGAGGATTAGCACCTCCAAATCCGAAATCGGAAAAGGGTGGCGTGCGAGGCCCTGCCCCAAGTGGATGAGTTCAAGTATCTTGGGGTCTTGTTAACAACTGAGGGCAGGATGGAGCGGGAGCTCGACAGGCGGATCGGTGCAGTGTCTGCAGTGATGCGGACTCTGAATCGGTTTGTTTTGGTGAAGAAGAAGCTGGGTCAAAAGGCGAAGCTCTTGATTTACCGGTCAATTTATGTTCCCACCCTCACCTATGGTCACAAGCCGGCTGCTCACGAAAGCCGTGCCCCGTGGGGCTGAGTCGCGGAAGCTGTCCGGCAGCAAGTCGGGCCTCGCAGTGTCGGCTCGCGGAAGCCGCCGGCTCGCGGAAGCCGTTCGGCAGCACCTCGTGCCTCCTTGGCAAGAGAGAGCGGGGACTGGCAAGTCCGCTCTTTCTCTCACGAAGGTCCACCGCTGCCCGACCGGGGAGTGCCTTGCTGCCGAGCAGCTTCTGCGAGCCGGCAGGCTCCGTAGAAGGACCGCCGCGTGGGAAGCGGCAACCGAGTTTGCCGAGGCGGGCGAGACGGAGAATAATGTAGTACTTATGTGCCTGTTGAAATGGCATTTTATACATAGAGGTGACATTTGGTGATCATCTATTGAAACTGAAGAGCAAACAAGCACGTAGCCTATCAATATTTCTTTAGGTGCAGACATGAAAGACAGTGTGTAGACAGAAGCAGGTGGGGCGAAGAACCTTGGCCACGCTCAACTCACTTTTTAAACAGAAGCGCTTGGAATCAGGCCATGCTCACATTTGAAACTGGGCTCACAGTAGACCATCTTGTGGAGTCTGTATTTGTATAATAAGGCAGAATTTTACCCCAAAAATATTTTGATACAGTTTTTTTAGGGCATCCAGAGGGTGGTTGTTGTCGTCGCTGCAAAGCTCATGTTAGGACACCTTTAATAATCGAGTAATTGTCTGGCGCCATTTTTTTATTGAAAATTGCCCAAATCCTCTGA
The DNA here is from genome assembly GCF_051991255.1 of Vanacampus margaritifer. Classification (NCBI taxonomy): domain Eukaryota; kingdom Metazoa; phylum Chordata; class Actinopteri; order Syngnathiformes; family Syngnathidae; genus Vanacampus; species Vanacampus margaritifer. The sequence goes on along the minus strand of NC_135432.1, from coordinate 47,918,467 downwards.
TTTCAGCATATCAACAGTAATCGTACACTGATTTCTTTAGTCCTTCATGAAAGAAGACTGATTATCTTCTGTGTTTTAATCAAAATAAGACATTTGCAAACATCTGTTTTTATTGTGGGAAACAATGACTGAACCGGTCTTAGTACAACATCAACACCCCTTTTTTTGATCCCACGAAATATCCACCAATCACTGGTTAATAAAGAATAATCAATGGGAAAAAAAATGCTTTTGTAATACATTTTAATGCAAAATTAAAATGAATCTGATTAGTCGATTAATAATTGATGGAAAAAAAGAAACAGAAAAAAATAAAATAAAATAATAATAATTGATGGATTAATTGATTCTAAAAATATTTGATAGTGATAGCATTACTCATAATCTTCTTTCGCTGTACATTTGGCACACAGTCTGAGTATACTCCTTTCAAGTCATGACCACATTTGGTTTCCACATCTTCTTGTTTGCTCTTTCTGGAGTGTAACTTCTAGTCAAAAATGTGATTAGTGTGATTATGGTAAAATCATGCCTACAGCAATGCAACTGAAAACAACAAATTCAAATTACATGGTTAGAAAAAAAAATTATATGAAAAATGTGAAATATTAATGTATTGTTCCCAAATATTGCCTTCTTTGGGCTAATATAGGAATATTAGTCCATGTTAACTTAATCACACAAAACTTCTGCGTTTCTCTTTTGGTGATGTTGCTATGGAAACACAAAGACTTTGTGCCATCTATTTACTTATTCCTATCCTAACATAATGATCTTTAATCACATTCTTTGGTGACACGTGCCACCCTGCAGTGACATATGTTGGAATAGAAGTTGATGTCATACATGTTTTTCACAGCATAGGGCCACAAAAAGTGGACCAAGCAAATAATGCTCAACTCTCATTTCTCATTCTTTAATAATTTATCAAACGTTATAGGCTGTACATTGGTAGACTGCGTAGTTGTGCTCAAGCGTTAAAATTGGTGCATCTTGATTTGACAAGTATGATTGAATTGGAATCAAATTATTTTACTTTTAAGTACATTTCAAATTGAGTACTTTTGTACTTTTACTTCAGTAAATTTTTTTGCACATATATCTCTACTTTTAATTAAGTAAAATAAGGGAGCACTTCATCCACTACTGCTCATGTTAAGGGGGAAGTCAACTTTAGGCACTTAAAGGACAATAATATGTTATATAATGTGACCTGAGTTTTGAAACCAAATCCAGCCGTTTTTATCTATCTCAGGGGGCGGCCATTTTGCCACTTGCTCTCGACTGAAGATGACATCACAGTTGTTCAGGGCTCAGGCAACGACCAATTACAGCTCACCTGTTTTCGGAAGCTGAGCTGTGATGGGTTGTTGTCATGTCATTTTCACTCCACAGCAAATGGCAAAATGACAGATCCCTGAAAACGACTAGATTTTGCTACTTAACTCATATTCCACTAATGCAATATGCTAAAATTGTATTGTATTGTGCATTGTATTTTGGATTGATAGATTGATAGAAATGACACCTAATATGTCATAGCTTCATCACATTTTATAAAGATGTCCTGCAATGTGGATCTGCCATTCAATTTTCATTAAGTTTTGGTGTGTGTCTAACACTTTCCTCTTTTCACCTCGTTTGGGATCTGTGTTGGTTTGTATTTGTCCATCCATTCTCTGTACCGCTTACCTTCACTGGGGTTGCAGGGTGCTGGAGCGTCCAGTCGACTGGGCAAGAGACGGGGTACACCCTGAACTGGTCGCCAGCCAGTTGCAGTTGTTTTGGACTAAAATAATAGCAATTTAAAAAAAAAAAAGGATTAATTCTGCTACAACTTTTAAAACAATAAATGTATCATGTTCTCACCCCAGGTGGATACAAATTTGTTATGGTCTTTGCATCTACAAACGAACTGCAATAGAAGTAGGCTACGACCGGGCAGGCCATTTTTATATTAGCCTATCATCGTATGTCAGCCACAGGACTGCAATTGACTGTTGTGATTTTTTAAATGTTTGCTCTAAAGTCAGTTGTAGGCTTCATTTAGATTTTACTGAACTGTTGCTACTCATGGTGAATAGTCTATTCAATTGCCAAAAGTACTAATTTAAAATTAACAATACAATACTGATACTTTTCTCCCCTGATATGAAAATAACACTTTAATGTCCTCATTTCACTCCTCATTGTCAGGTCACAATATCAGTAGATGGGATTTTAACTACCACAGGCTACACCCAGGAGGACTACACCATGCTTGGCTCAGATGACTTTTTCTATGTTGGTGGAAGCCCCAGCACGGCTGACTTACCTGGATCTCCTGTGAGCAACAACTTCATGGGCTGTCTCAAGGAGGTAAGGTGCCTCATTTGCTGTCATTTCATTTAGTGATAGACCAATATGTTTTTTTCAAGACACATACCGAGACTGATATTTCAAGCCGATATTTGCAGTAAAAGAGAAAATATTAGCGTCAAAATAAAAACAAAAAAACTTTTTCTTTTAATGTTTAACATTGCCAGTTTTGTTTTTAAAAAAATCCAACATTTCAACATAATTTATTTTTTTATTTTTAAAAACAAAAAGTGTAGGGAGTTCCCAGTCTCAGCATTTTTATTTTTATAAAGTGGAAATTTAAATAAATTCATAAATGAAAAGTTCCCTGTATCTCACTTAGCGACAAATGCACGCGAAATTGTGATTGTAGCTAATTTTGGGTTTTCGTCATGGTTCGTAAAAGGTTTCAAAAGATCTTCTCAGACAGTAAAAAGTGTCTGAATATTTTCGAAATGTCTTTGTAATAAGTAAAAACTGTCCTGATAAAACCCCTAAATTTCCCATTTCAAAATGTTTTCACTGTTAATCAGTACACAATAATTCAGGCCAATGTTTTTTTTTTTAAGGCTGATACCAATACCGATTATTAATAGCGAAGGAGGCCAATAACCAATATTTGGAGCTCATATATATTTTCATTAAAGGGAAATATTGGTGTGAAAATGTAAAAATAAATACAAATTCTAGTTCTTAACTTGAATTTATTGAACAACTTTAACTCATAATTTTATGTTCCCCTTTTGCAGCAATTAGCATTAGAATATAGCTAAGTTTCATCATTATACACAAATCTGTTTAGAACTGTGGGTAAATCACCTTGTTTGCAACATGGCCCTGGTTGATCTCTTATACTCTGCTGCCACCTCTTGGTCGTTTTTGTAATTACTACCATTGCTTCACCCGTTCGCTGCAGTTCAGAGGTTGCATCAAAGTATGTTAAATAAATATGGATAAATAAATTTAAAAAAACGTTTTTAAAAAATTGTGTACTTTATATATACATCTTTGGGACACAGATTTATACGTTTTGGGGAGCATATGAATCAATTAGAAAATACGCATATTTGTTTTAAAATAAAATTGTAACAAAAATTTCAGGGAGTTCCCAGGGTCATCAGTGCGTCTTTAAAAACTTAACCCGTGGGTGGTATTGTGACCCGTTTTGATGGTTCTGACCAGGTTATTTCAAAATAAAATACCACCCACGGGTATGAAAACTTAATTAAATAGGTTTGTAATAATTTCTCCAGTAAATAAAGTTTTCGCGGCACGGTGACTGACTGGTTAGCACATCCGCCTCCCAGTGCAGAGGACGTGAGATCGAGTCCGGGCTTCACCCTTCCTGGGTGGAGTTTGCACGTTCTCCCTGTGCTTGCGTGGGTTTTCTCCGGGTACTCCGACTTCCTCCCACATTCCAAAGACATGCATGTCAGGTTAATTGAACACTCAAAGTTGTCCATAGGTGTGAATGTGAGTGCGGATGGTTGTTCGTCTCTGTGTGCCCTGTGATTGGCTGGCAACTAGTTCAGGGTGTACCCCGCCTACTTCCCGAAGCCAGCTGGAATAGGCTCCAGCAACCCTTGTGAGGACTAAGCGGTAAAGAAAATGGATGGATAAAGTTTTCAAAAATTTTACTTATTTCCCCAGTAAATAATGTTTTCTCAAATTTTTAAATTTCTGAAATTTTAATATTTTTTCTTACCTTTGTTAGAATTTCAAACACACATCACAATTCGTTGCAGATCGTTCCCAGGGTCAGCAGCATCTTTTACAAAGTTAACTGAAAATTTAGCTTCCTGAGGTTAACGCAGTTTTAAATAGATCTTTTATCGGCTGTCAGGGTTTTTTTGTTTTTGTTTTTACAGGCCGATAATCGGTCTATCCCTAATCCATTTCATCTGCATTGTACACCAAAACACACTGAGAGAAATAGGCTGCTCCCTCGAGCTAATGATGTCATATCTAACACTTGGCTGAATCTGGTGGCTGCAGCAGGGAGCTGATTTTTTGTGTCACACAAATGCACACACATAATAAACACAGACAATGTGTGTACACAGTGTCATATGGTTTGCAGGGAGAGCGAGGAAGTGGTGCAGTAGCAATTTAATCCCCCTCTGGCCCACTTCCTACTCTGATCATGCTGCTCAGGTTTGCCATTGCCTGTTTTGTCAAATCCAGGAAGGCCGGCAGACAGACACACATTTAAGTGCAATAAACACAGAGACATGTTAAAAGAAACACAAATTCCCTTTGGACTTGTCTTTCGTGTGTACATGCTCATCAAGATATTGGGTTTTGCAAAAAGCAAAAGATACATGTTGACACATGCACACACACACACGTAATCTGAGCAATATGGACAACATTTTACGTCCCGATATAAGTCATTTTATGAACACTCCACGCTGAAGGGAAGCTACAAGCTGGTAGATGCAGTCGCAGTTAAAAAGTCAGGGCTCTTTGTACTCATCTGGGCATTGGTGGAGCATGTATGATGTAGAAAAAGCTTTAACATTAACATTTTAAACTCCACAATGCATCTTTAATAAGACAGCGAATTAAGCCCTGAGGAACACCAAATTTCATTTCATTGTTCTGTGATTAGTTGGGAACTCCAGATATTTTCTAGATGTCATTTTGACACTTTCAGGAACATTTTCTCACTCCCCACCATTCTGACTGCTGGCCCTTTTGGGACTCCTGGATGCTAAACAGTGGAATGCCATTTATCAGTGAATAAAATCAATCAGTGATCGTATTTCTGAGCCCACTGAAAACGTTTTTCCTTGTGTGAATTATGAGGGTTGGCCGAGATACGGCTTTATGCACTGTTGTTGTGGGATTCTGCATGGGGAGGTTCTTCAGACTCCAGAGACGCCAGTATCTGCAAATAAATACTTGTTTAATGGTAATCTGTGGCTTTTTAACAGCTGCTCTTTTAATATGATGCCTTTGCCTCAAAGAAACTTTTATTTAAAATGCCTTTAAATGAACATCCTCTTTTCTCTCAGATTAACATACAAATTATTGAACATTATGATGATTTTTATGGAAATGTCCAGTGTCGTCATGTCTTTTGGTTTATTGTACGCTTTTGGTGTGCCTTCTTTTTTCCAATTGTGCACAAAAGCTGTGATGCGCTTAATAATGTGGAACATCCTTCTTAAATAATTCACCTTTAATTAGGCCCAGTTTTGAAAGAAATTGCCAAAGCTGTCTAAGATTGATATTTGCGATCTTAACAGACATGAAAACAACAGCACGTTCAAAAAAAAAAAAACGTTCCCAGAAAAACTACAACTCTTGAAGGGTTTCTCTACAACGGCGTAATAGGGCCATGTATGAATATTCTATTTTTAGAGGGTGCTGGGAAAAAAACTCACAAATTTGCGACTTTATAAAGTGGTAGATTTACAAGATTTTTTTAAATTTTTTTTACGAGTTTGGACTTTTGTGCCAATACTTTTTGGTCGGGTTTTCAAATAAGGAGATAGTAATTGCTTTAGCAGAAATTAACCATATGATGTTAAGCATTCGCTGTTTGAAGCATTGGATACAACAAAGACGCATTGCTTTGCAAATGTCCACACCCTGAGGATCAAGCATTTAAGTTAATTTGTTAAAATAAATATTTACTTGTAAATTCATGTTTCCAGAATTATTATTTACACATTCATACATTTTGGTGTTTTTTTGTACAAGTAGCTAAGTTGATGTGTTGAATCTGCTGCTCTAAGTCATTCACTTGCATTTACCTAAAGTATGCAAGCTTCTAATTGGTTAGTATTAGTCAGCTGAAAGGGGATCAGGAAGTGTTGTCGCTCTAGCTCCCGTGTATTTTGAGTAAAGTTGAAATTAAGAAAGAATCCGTCTCCATCCTGCCTTTTCATTTTATAAACAGTGTTCCATTAACCACCAACGAATCCTCACATTAGACTATAGCTACGTGTATTTGTTATAAGTGTCTGAGTTTTTTCTCTCACAAATTTGCGAGTTTTTTCTGGGTATATTACCCTCCTTCTGGAAAAAATTCAATATTTATACGTGGCCCTAATACGCCATTATATTTCTCCTGCTTCAATCCTATTTGCATCATAATTTGGAATGCAGTGTATAACGAACTTTGAATCCAAATACCTGGGAAAGAGTAGTAGTATAATACAGGTGTGAAATAACACCAATGCATTATTACATATTTTGTGTGTTTAGTATATCACGTCATCTCCCTTGAAGATTTATGTTATCTCCATTGTACCATGAGTGGACTTTCCCTTGCGCAGTTTCACATGTGTTCAGCACTCTCTGCTGTTGCACCCTCTCATCCTACACCCCAACCATTATGGGGCTAATTTGCCTGCTTGCAATGCTCTTGTACTCGCCATCTAGAGTGGCATTATAGAAAAATGTTTTGTTACCATGGCACCAAATACTGGTTGCCCTAGGTAGCCCATGTGGCTGGCTGGCCCACGATTATTATGCCTTTCATAAGCCAGCAATTACAGAGAAAGGCTACATCTCAGAGCCTACAAAATGCATAATGGCCTACAATAACACATAATTGCTGTAATTGTCACTACTCCCAGTACCCCCAACTTGCACCAACCGCCCCCCAACGCCACATCTACCTTTCACATGTAGTCATTTTACTTGGCCAATAGATTTATGAGATAGTGAATCACAAAGAACTAAGCACTAAGGAACAAACTACTAACTGCTGATCTCATTCCGTACAGCCACAGTGCTTAACTTGTCTCTCATACTGTATTGCACGTTTGTGCTAGAGATATATTCTAGTTTCTTGCAATAGTGATGACACATATACCGTACCTATATATATATATATACACACAATATCCGATTACGTAAACAAAATATTGTGGGTAATAGTGTTAATTTCGTTAATGAAAAATGAACAAAAATATTTTCATCAACACACATTTTTCACCAGACCAAAATTAGACTAAACTAGACTAAAAGCCTTATTAATAAACAACAACTAGGACTAAATCAGTATGCATTTTTGTCGACTAAAGAAGACAAGACGAAAATGTACTACACTTAATAAAAACTGGACTAAAATCTATGGACATTTTAGTTCATGAACAAAGACGAGATGAAAATGAAAAAAATTGTAAAATCCTGTCTCTGCTTATCGTCATTGTGATACTGTCATGTGGCACACAGCGACACATCCCCTTTCAAATCTACAGCTAATGAGTGCAACATGCACAAACAGATGGGACAGACAGGATTCACAGTGAAATGTTAAAAAAAAAATTAAAAAAAAATTATAGTTAAAACGTACCATTAATCTAACAGCTATAACGTTCCAACAATAATGTTAATCCGACCTCGGTCTAATGCAGGCTAATTTACTGGCTCGTAGCATGGAGCCATAGTAGCTACTTGTTGGTATACTTTAATAGTGTGTGACGTTGTTTTTCATCAAAAAGATGAGAGAAAATTTGATGTGAAATTGTTTTAGATCCGAAATGTTCAACAGTCTGCTGACAAAACAATATACAAGGGTAAAATGATTCTCCTGACTAAAACTAGACTACAACGTTGACCGTTTTTGTTAACTAAAACTAGACAAATAAAATTGTGTTTTCTTGGACTAAAATTAAGACAAAAATGCTAGATTTATAGACGACTAAAAGTTGACTAAATAAAAAGGGAATGAGGTTGACTAACTATGATAAAAACTAACGAGAGTGATGGAAACTGGACTTAAACTGAGACAAAATTTAAAAATGGCTGATACAATTAACACTGGCGGGTACTAAATAAGTAGGTCAGAACCATGTAGCATTGCTAACATTTAATGAACATTATAATTAAGTCCAATGTCTGTTACCTGCTTCCATAATATGTACAAAAGAACCTCCAGATGTGTTTACAGAATAATCTTAAAGCAATAGCAATGACAGAAAGCGGTGTATTGCACTCGATTGGGTGCTAGCATGATGAAGCCTCAAGCTGCATAAACTGAGTTGCCCATTCAAGTCTGGCAGGAGGCTTACTTATTGGCGTCAAACTAAGTGGTCTTGTTTTTGATGTGATATTAAATCTTGACCAACATGACTCATCACTTTCTCACATAGAATAAGTAATCTTTGTTCATGGGTTACAATCGTTTCACAGATGGTGTACACTCGTTTTATGGATCCATCCATTGAAAAAGTGCTACAGTACATTTGATATTTTGTACCGGGAATGTGATCATAGTCTCACGGTCAAGACATATTTAGTGATGCTTTATCATTATCTTAAATCAAAACCAATCTTCACTACCACAGAACCCTTTCACGGATAGTGATTACTACAGAGGACAGCTATTAAAATGTTGTTTTCTCCTATATAAATGAATCTTTTTGCCACAGTTGGCCATTAGCCACGCCAGTGGACGCTAGTGTAGTCTTGATGTACACTGCCATCCAGTGGTCAACGTTTGTAAGTGCAAAATAAAAAAAAAGACAACAAGGTGGCTGACTGAAGTTCAGATGTGACATGCAAGGAAGGAATAAGTGTCTATTCCTTCTATTCCAGGGGGCCCTTGCAAGTAAAAAACTATATTGGGACATCAAGCAACAACTAAGGAGTAATGTAATTGTTAAAATATCCAAGTATTGATTTTGTAATTTGAGGAAATGAGAATTGATCAAACCAACAACAACAACTAAAGTGGACTTTGGACGCCATTAGCTGTATTGTGACTACAACTTAGTGTTGCTGTAACTTTGTTGCTTTTTAAAATACTTCATCTGTGGCATTTTTTATTTATTGTTTGCTTTTAATCAGCATTCCCACATAATTTATCTTTCAATGTACTCCATAAGAATTCCGCATGCATTCAAATCTTAGCATTCAACTATTAGCATTCAGCGTTCCAACGCAATTTCTACAGAAATTGCACTTTGTCTAGTTTAATTTTTATTCTAGCAATATTTTATGGATTTTAGTCCTCATATGAGAGTAAGGATCCTGGTTTGTATGTTTTGTAGTGGTCAGGTGCAGAACATGCTAGCAAAATCTACAGGATAGTTGACCATGCACAATCTGACTTAAGTGGGGGTGATGACAGCGGCAGTGATGATGAATGTTTGCCATAAAAAAGAAAATTACTATCTGTACTTCATAAAAATAATTAATAATTTGTGCATGAAAAGGTTAAAAAGCACACAGTTCCAACTCAAATATATGGGTTACACAACTTGCGTACATTGAAATGGAAATACCAATCTAAGATGCATTACCAGTCCACCATGATTTTTACGATCATTTAAGGAATCAACAATGGAACCGCCAAGGTTAAACATTTATGTGTAAAAAAAAATTCTTAAATGAAACTGTATGAAATAATGTATTATGGGCTATAATTAGCCATTGTGGTCCAAAATGTTTTTCCTAAGGTTGAATGTTGAAACTGTCAGTCTTATTTAGGTCTTGATTTTAAAATAGTGCTGGAGCTGTTCAAAATGGCCCAAAGTAATTATGTTCAATCAGAGCAGGAGAAAGCGTTGGCTGGGCTTTGGGGGGTTGGGGTGGGAACGTGGTGGTATTGGGGGGTGATGTTGATGGATGAGAGCAGAGAGTTGAGAGTGGAAGGATGAAATAAAAAGAGAAAGAATGACTACAAATAAAGGCAAGCGAGGAGGAAAATACAATTTCCAATCCAGTTCCCAGCCACTCCAAGGGATGAGTTTATTTACTGTCAAATCTTCTGGTGGATTATTGATAATCTCAGCCCCTCACTCGACCCACTCTGACAGAATCCTGGGCACAGAGAGTGAAAAATACATAAATATAAAATAGTGGAATGGAAGAGAGTGAGTGTTTGTTTTTTGTATGCCTGCGACCAAAATATATCCAGGCAGAAGGAGTTATTCTGCCCAGAGAATGAGAGGTGAAAAAAGGGCTTCAATTTTCCACTTGAGTAAATTTCGATTTGCACACACACCCCTCTCCATGACTCCATCCTCCCATTGTTATTGACAGCATTTAGAATTGCTGTGATACGAGATTGGCCACTTAACGTTTTCATTCTTTTGTTTTCCTTCATTGGAAGGACAATTAGAGTATCCCAGTCTCACTTTTGAGATTGATATAAATTTTATCTACAAAGTTTGTAGATATAACTGTGGAACAATAAAACTAGGTTTTCCTTTGTGGTTCATTTAGTATTGTAGAATGAGAAAGTAGAGGGGATGTCATTTGCTGTGTTGTACACAAATCTTGGTTCGCCATAATCCCGCTTTTTATAATGACCTTGAACACAACAGCCTTTTTTGACAGTAAAGTCAAGTTTAAAGATTGATCAAATGTGTCTCTACATGTGCACTGTAACTGACTGGCGACCAATCCAGTCCAGATAGCAGTATGCCTTTCACCTACAGTCAGATGGGATAGGCTCTAGCGCCCCCTAACCCCGAACAGGATAAACTGTATAGAAAAAGGATGGATGGACATAAATACACACCACAGTGAGCTTGATGTTTTGGTTTGTTATCATAAATTGAAGTCATAATAATTGTGTCATTGTATGCCAGCTATTAAAGATAAGTCAACCGTAAACATTTATTTACTATAATATATATATATATATATATATAATATGTGACCTCATTAGTCTAAACATGACATTCTGATTAATACTACATTTGTGAAATAAAAGTTATGCAGCAAAATTCAGTAATTTTTCTCCAATCAGGGGGCGACCATTTTGCCACTGTTGACTGAAGATGACATCGATGTTGCTCAGGGCTCAGGCAATGACCAATCACAGGTCACCTGTTTTCTGAAGCTGAGCTATGATTGGTTGTTACCTGAGACCTGAACAACTGTGATGTCATTTTCACTCGACAGCAAGTCGCAAAATGGCCGCCTTCTGATATTGATAAAAACTGCTGGATTTTGCTTCTTATGTCATATTTCACTAATGCCATATTAACCAGAATACCAGAGGTGGCAAATCCAGGTCCAGAAAGTAAAAACCCTGCCACAGCTTGCATTTAGCCCCAGGTGCTGGCTAGTTAGCTCCCTGGCTAGCTCCGATGGTGCTTGTTTACCCGCTAGGGAGCTTGCTAGCTATCTAGCTAGCATCAATGGCTAAAGTTAAACTGTGGCAGGGTTTTTACTTTCTGGACCTGGATTTGCCACCTCTGCAGAATACGTTACTGAGACCAGTGGGGCTGCATAGAACATATTATTGTCAAGAAATTTTGGGGAGGTTGACTTCCCCTTTAAGGGAGAAATTTAATAGATGTTTCCTTATCAAAGTTTGAACATTTGATCAAATATATATGTAGAAATCCAGACTTTATCAAAACATATTTCAGTCAACGATGACAATAAAGCAAATCTTCGACAAAACTGACATAACACATATTTCTTCTTTCTTGAACAGGTTGTGTACAAGAACAATGACATCCGCCTTGAGTTGTCTCGACTTGCTCGGATTGTTGACCCCAAGATGAAGATCCAGGGCGAGGTCTCCTACAAGTGTGAAAATGTGGCAACCCTGGACCCCATTTCTTTTGAGACTCCAGAGGCCTATATCAGCTTACCCAAGTGGAACACCAAGCGGATGGGATCCATCTCTTTTGATTTTCGCACTACGGAGCCCAATGGCCTTATCCTCTTCACCCATGGCAAACCACAAGAGCGCAAAGATGCAGCCCGTAGCCAGAAGAACACTAAGGTCAGACCGTCTAATAGGACTAATGTTGGACATGAAGCAATGATTTAATTGTGCGCTTAACTTCATTTCAAAGGTGCTTGATGGGGTCAAGGTGAGGGTTCTGTGCCAAAGGCTTATAACAATGGCCTTTAAGACCATTTTTTGCACAGCAGGGCCGGAGTCTTGCAGGTTTTAGATGTACTTTGAAGTAGAGCTGTCAAAATTAATTGACAAGTAATCGATTATCAAATTAATCAGCAACTATTTTGATAATTGAGTAACAGAGGAGGCAAATCCAGGTCTAGGAAGTAAAAACCCTGCCACATTTTGGCTTTAACCCCGGATGCTACCTAGCTCCCTAGCAGGTAAACGCTAGGGAGCTAGCTAGCTAGCACCTAAAAGTAAAAATCCTGCCACAGTTTGGCTTTAACCCCTGATATTGCCTAGCTAGCTAACTCCCTAGCAGGTAAACGAGCACTATACTACTGTGTATACTTCTGTGAAGACTTCTGGGAAGTCTTCTACTTATTGCTGCACTTCTTATTTAACTTATTATTATTGTTTAATTTTAATTTTATCTCTTTCTATTCTGTTGTTTTTTCTTTACTGTAAACTGCAGCTGGACGGAGTCCAGGAAAAAGTTCCCCAAGGGGAAAATAAAAGTATATCGTATCGTACTATGGGAGCTAGCTAGCTAGCACCAGGGGCTAAAGCCAAATTGTGGCAGGGTTTTTACTTTCTGGACTTGGATTTGCCACCTCTGTTGAGTAATCGCTTGGAGTCCTTTTTAATTTAAAATTGTCCAAATCCTTTGATTTCAGCATACATTTCTGTAGTGCTTCATGAAAGACTGATTATCTTGGGGGTTTAATCAAAATAAGACATTTGCAAACATCTGTTTTTACTTTGGAAAACAATGACCGAACCAGCAACATCAATCCCTACTCTCTTTTTTTAATTCACTATACGAATTTGAAGTACGAAATAACCACCAATCACTGGTTAATAAACAGTAATCAGGGGAAAAAAATGTTTTTGTAATACACTTAAACGAAAAATTTAAATTAATCTGATTAGTTGAGTAATCGATTGAATAATCGATAGATTAATTGATTCTAAAAAAAATTCGATAGTGACAGCACCACTTAGAAGACGACAAAATGTTTGACTTCGTGAAGTTGGTTTTTGATGACATTTAAACATATTTTTTTCCAGGTGGATTTCTTTGCTGTTGAGCTGCTGGATGGAAGTCTGTACCTTCTGTTGGACATGGGCTCAGGGACCATCAAGGTGAAGGCCACGCTAACAAAGGTCAATGATGGTGCCTGGTATCATGTGGATATCCAGAGAGATGGCCGCACAGGTCAGTTATGTCAACAAAGTTGGTCAATTATTATCTTGCACAAGCTCACCTGATGTTTTAATTGGACAATCAAACCTCTGAGGTCATACGCAGTATGCTCTAACATATTAGTTGTCCTGTAGTTTTTTGTTTGTTTGTTTTTTGCCAAAGAAATATATGTAATATAACTAAGTATGTGAGAAAGTAAGTAAATGTATAAACAATGTAAAACAAAAAAAGAAAGAAAGAAAGAAAAAACACCCTGAACTTTTTGATTCACTCCAGCCTACAACCAGCTAATCATGTACTGACTCGAGTCTTGCTCTGTTGCCACATACATGACGAGACATCAGAGTCGGTTTGAATGAATTAATGAAAGTAATTTGTATTGTAGAGTTCCCTAGGGATCAAATCTTGGGTCTATATTATTTATTTTATATATGAATGATGTATATATGTAACAGAATCACTCCAATACATACTTTTTGCTGATGACACCACTCTGCTTTGCTTTGGGAAAGACTTAACAGAGTTTCTGAACACAGTACAAGTGGAATTAAATATCCTGAAATGATGGTTTGACATTAATAAATGATCCTTAAATATAAATAAAACTAAATTTACATTATTTGGATATCAACCTCCTGTTAGTCCTGGTCAAGAGCCGCGCAGCAGATTTTGGACTAACTGCAAACGAGCCAACTCTTTCTTGTTGAGGCAGGTAAAGAGGCTGTTGCAGTAGTCCAGCCATGAGGACACAAATGCATGAGTAATCATTTCAAGCTCCTGTTTAGAGTCCATGGACCTGAGCTTAGCGATGTTGCGGAACTAAAATAAACAAAGTAAATAATAATATGCTCCCTTACTGTGTTCAGAGGCTCTTCCAACACCGAACTAGGAACTATGAACTGAGAGGAACATCAACGTTTAGAAAATCAAAAAAAAAAAAACAGAACAAATATGAAACTTACAGTATATGTACAGTATCTCAGTGAAAGGAGTCAACCTGTGGAATCATTTTGATTGTGAATTGAAACTGTGCAACTTAATTAAAATTTTCAAATATATATAAAAAGATTAAAAATAATTAGTAATAGAAAAATAAGATAAAAATTAAAATAAAATTAATAGTTTATAATTATGGTAAAATTATGGATGCAAATATTTTTCTATATACGTGTGTCAGTAATAATGTATAGTAATTATCAATATATACATATGTAAGCTGTATGCAGTACTGTATACTGTATGGGCTTACATATGTGGTATAAATATTAGGGGTGGGAATCTTTGAATGTCTCACGATTCGATTTGATTCCGATTTTTGGGTCTGCGATTCGATCCAGAATCGATTTTCGATTAAGAACGATTTTTGATTCAAAATTATTTGATTGACAATGATTTTTACTTCAATCTATAGATGTGCAAGGAATTGTAATGATCTACTCCAGTCTGACTCGCTAATGCAAATTAGCGCGCTACTCGCGGCACTTTTATCACTCAAAAGAATGGCTCCACTCTGCAAAAAAACAACTTTTATTGGAATAACTTGATCGTGACTTTTTCCTTCTATCTCTAATGTGGCTACAACTTAACAGTGTATTTTAAAGATTGCGAAATTTTCATGTATAAAAAAACTAACAAGTTTTTTACTTAGATATCTCTACGTGCTCAAAGTTCTGTCCTGGCACGACAGGAGTGTAAAAAATTGTGTGTTCATTTTGAGTTCATTTAAAGTTCCTTTAACGCCACTAATATTTTTAACATGCGATTAATGACCGCCCCTTACTTGGAAAGCCTGTACTGGGGGAATTTGCAGTCCCAACGCAGCAGACACGTCCACAACAAAATTTAGCAGCACTACATTTAAGAATACTGCATGTATTAGTGGCAACTTGTCAAGTTGTATTTTACATTTTAAAAAATGTCCAGAATTACACAAGTTCTTGTTAAAGATTAGATAGCTCTTAATATGAAAAGAAAAATGCACTGAGTTGTCAACACATCTTACAAATGAAATTATGCCATCTAGTGGCACAAAAATGACAACGCAAATCAATATCACACTCGTTTTTTACAGTACAGTGTATCTTTTTAATTTCAACTAAATTTTATGATTTATTGGGAAATTACTGTATCAATGATTAAAAGATGCAGCCATATTTCTATAAAATATTTTTTTTACACTTTTATATTAACAAGAGTATGAAAACTTCTTGTACATTTTATTGTACATTTAAAACAGATATAAAATTTGCGATTCTATTGAAGTCATGCAATTAATTTAAAATTTACAAAAATATATTGCCTGACACATACTATATATATATAAATAAAATACCACAAATGTAATCGACAATATAAACACTTTTGCATTCTGATGCGAAAGCTTGAGGCACGTAAAAAGTGCATTATTGCTAGAGAGTTGTTTTTGTTGTTGGGTGCCTAATGCATTGATTCTGAAACAAAATGCCTTATCATTGTGACTCTAATATTTCTGTGTATTCTATACCCATCACAGGTACCATCTCTGTAAACAGCAGAAGGACCCCATTCACAGCAAGTGGTGAGAGTGAAATCCTAGACCTGGAAGGTGACATGTACTTGGGGGGGCTTCCCACTGATCGCACCAACCTCATTTTGCCTACTGAGCTGTGGACAGCAATGCTTAACTACGGATACGTAGGCTGCATCCGTGATCTTTTCATTGATGGTCGAAGCAAAGACATCCGTCAGATTGCTGAAGCACAAAATGGTGCTGGGATTAAGCCCTCCTGTAACAAGCAACCTGGCAAGCAGTGTGAGAGTTACCCCTGTAAGAACCGAGGTGCCTGCAAAGAAGGCTGGAATCGATTCATCTGTGACTGCACCGGCACTGGTTATTGGTCCCGCACTTGTGAGAGAGGTAAGGATGTGCGATGAGTGCTTTTATCTTTTAAAATGCATTAGGAACACAAAACTATGAGGGAAAGTGAGTATAAGGCCCTTTGGCGTGCTTTTTGTGGGGGCTTGTGGAAAAATATCCACAGTCGTCTGTGGTCATCGTCTTACTTCTATTAAAATAACTAGTTTTTCACAGATTGGGAAGAATCTTTGCTTTTGTATAGTGTTATATTACCTGTGGCTGTTTGTCCCCATAGCCTTTGTGTGTGAATAATCATTATTTGAAGGAAAAACACTCCCAAAGTCGATGCTAACTTCCTGCTAGCATTTGAATGGAATCCTCAATTAGCTTTTAGCATTAGCGCTAGGCTAGCGATGTTTTAAAAACAAAGCATGTTTTGTATTTAAATATACAGTGGATGTAATTCTTATCCTCGTGTATTTAGTTTTACAGTTGAACTCCAACTGGGGCGTCATTAAACAGCTTAAAGGATGCTTAGGGACAACAGAATAACATACGCTACACACTTGCTGGTTGCTAATGCTACGCAAGCAAAATGGTGCATTAGGGATACTTTCACAGCGTCGGAAACTTCAGTTTTATTCGATGATAAAACTTTAAGGGGAAAACAATCGGCCAGATCTGTGAAGTGGGCACTTGGAGACTGCCTTCCTGGAGAATTATGCCGTGCATCTGGTCGCATTCATGAGTTACGATGTTAGCATTTCGGGTTTTTTGTTTTTGTTTGTTTTACCTCAGTTATGGTTGGATGCAATAGAAAAAGACTTAACAAAAAAAATGTTTTTTTTTTAAAGTTTAGTCAACTTTCAGCCACCAAATTGTCAGGTATGCCGGGTGCAGGATGAGGGAAACACTCGATAGATGTCTGCCAAATGACCAAACGAGTCTTGCACAGGTACAAAAATAAGCGCCAGTTTCTACACTTCTACGAGTCTACGAATGTTGATCCCAAAAGGTTTGTACAATCTGTACCATGGCCCTTAGTTAAATAGCATTGTGATTGGGGCGGCATGGCTAAGTGATAGAGAGGTGGTCTACCAACTCAAAGGTTGTGGGTTTGATCCTCAACGCGTGTGACGTTGTCAAAGTGTCCTTTAAGCAAGATATTGATAATGCTGTCTCATCAATAGGTGAATGAGTAAACAGTGTTAAAGTGCTTTGTAAAAGTAGACAAGCGCTATACAAGTGAAAGCCTGCTTACCATGATAATTTCATTATTGTTAAACCTTTAAAGCACCACTTACTGACTCAATTATCCAATGCAAAAAAATATGTTACTCCTTATCTTCACATACTACAGATGATAGTTTAATAAATACTGCGTTGTAGGATACTGTATAGTCTACCTACTTAACACAGAACAACCAGATGGTTGCTACAAAGGAAGAAGCTAAGTTACTTCAAGGCATTAATTGGGACAGATTTGGCAATAGTGTCTGTTGTAACTGTAAATATTGTCATGATGGAGCTTGAGTGGATGAGTGATGGTGGACCCAAATGCAGGGAAACAGGAATCAAGTGCAATGCATGGTATTTTTATTATCCATAAAAAGAAAGGTGAGCAGACAACCACGACTGGACTGGTCGCCATGACGTGACTATACTGGTCGGCATGACTGGAACTGTCACGAAGGGTTGGAGGACTCAAATGCAGGGAGGCAGGAGAACATGTAATACTGAACGCAATTTATTTAACAAAAACACTAACAGGGGTACTGGGTAAAACCCTAAATAAACAAAACCAACAAAGTTTGGAAAAGACCAAAAATCAAAGTAACAACAAAACACAAGAGTGGTGACAGCGACAATGATCCAACCAAGACTAAACGAAAACAGGGAACTAAATACAATTCAACTGACGAGACAACGAGACACACCTGGAAAAGACACAGTGGCTGGGGGAGATGATTGGATGATACAAGGGAACAGGATGACGAGTACAGGTGCAAACAAAACAAGCAAGACAGGACACCAATCATAACAGGAACAATCGTGACGTGACAGGACCTGATTTGCCTTGACTTGACTTGACTTAACTTAACTTGACGTGACGTGGACTGGCTATGACTTGGCTGTGACGAGGACGTCTTGGCTTTGACGAAGACGACTTGGCTGTGACGAAGACGTCTTGTCACAGCCGATTTGGCTGTGACGGGGACGACTTGGCGGTGGCGATGACTTGGCACACGAACTTCAACACATAACATAGACAATGCACCCACACGGCCTGACTAAATACACTAACACTAATGAGACACACCTGGGCAAAGGAAGATACACACAGGTGGACGGTGTTAGACATAACGAGACAAGGGAAGAAACCAGGAACACAAGACAAAAAACACCAACCACAGACAAAAACACCCATAACAAACCCAACTCCCACAGAACCGAAACATGACAAATATGTCACTAAACAATGGGAGCAATAATTACAGAAAACAATACTGAAATAAATATTTGTGTAAAAGTAAAATTTCATGATATTAGTTATGACATTTTAACTATCTGAGAAATTAAGTTGAAGGCATCTCATCGCGTTGGTTCTCTTACTGTACATGTGTACCTTGTATAAATTCCTCTGAGACAAAATAGCTCAGTATAATTGTGTAGACCTGACTGAATCAGTGGTAAATGTTATACAGAATGTATTACTGCTTAAGTAATTCAGCTGATTCTATAACAGTTCAGACTCTCCTGTCTTGTCATTCTTTATTTTTCAGGCACACAGAACATTGCACTGTACTGCACCAATTTTCTTTTAAGGTGTCCATGGCATTGATTAAAAAAAAAGAACAGAGTTGAAAATTAATTAACTTCCCCGAGAAACACAAATTGTTCTAGTTTTTTTTTTTTTGCATACCAAATAATAGCTGTACTGTCATATCACATTTTAAATCTGACTGTTTTCTCTTTCCTTATCTTGTGGCCTGTAATTAAGTTACCCGAGAATCTAATTTGTACTCCTTAAAAAGAGAAAAATATGTGGGTCAATCAGATATAACTTGTACACACACCCCATAATTGCTTTGCAAAACATAATTAAGTGAAATATTGCAATATGATTGTTTTTTTCTGTCATTGCAGTTTGGCATGCATTTTAATAAAGACATTGTAAAATCATCAACCTGGAACCTTTGCAAACTTCAAGCACAATAATAGCATAGTATTAAATTAATGCATAGCTAATTGGAAGTGTCTATCAAAAGTGAGCTTTGTTAGCTTTATAAATGCAGTTTAAGTTTTGTGCGTATGTTAAATTATGTGTTCTATGGAAATGCATCAGAAATAACAGTAATCTGTAGTATACAAAAAAATATGACAATTGAATTGCTTGCAATGTTATTCTTCTCCTTTATTTACTTTCATGTTCCCACGTCATAATGACATTTAGCATTTGTTTAACTAATTTATCACTATAAAAATAAGGATTAAAAAAAACGAAACAATTTTATAGTTAAAAGTGTTAGTATTAGTATTAATATGGTGCTGAGGAAAGTCTCTGATACCAAGAGGGTTGCCAACAGCCAAATTACTTGATTTCCACCAGACAGCCATCTGCCTCTTGGTACAGCTCATGCCATGGGGTTCTATCATCTCATTGTGACCTTCCCCCACTTTGTGGCCAAAATCCAATCCAAGGACTTCATTTTAAAACTACCAGCAGTAATCCATTTTGGCCACTAGAGTGCACTGTGACTCTAAATTTGTCATTAAGGTAATACCTATGTTGTCTGATATGGAGGACCAAAACTGCCCGAATTAAACATAAATAAATGACTACATAAATAAATAAATAAAAATGGATAAAAAAATATACTTCAAAAATTAAATACAAAAAACAAATCAAAATGTAAATAAAATCTCTCTCTCTCTCTCTCTCTCTCTCTCTCTCTCTCTCTCTCTCTCACTCTCTCTCTCTCTCTCTCTCTCTCTCTCTTTCTCTCTCTCTCTATATATATATATATAAACGAGATTCATTAAATATAAAAATAAATGTCGTAAAAAATACCAAAATAAATATATGTTATAAATATTGTATTTATTTCGACATTTATTTTCATATTTATTTCGACATTTATTTATATTTTTATGTATTTATTTAGGGATATATATATATAATATATAAGTGCTGTCAAAGTTAAAGCATTAATTAATTAATTAATCACAAAAAATAAAGTTAAAGCGTTAATTAATTAATTAATCACAAAAAATTATTGCATTAATTAACGCAGATTAATCACACTATTAATATTGACCATAGATTAGCCTTTAGCGTGACAGCGGATGGCTACGTTTAAGGTAGCACAGGTTGTGTTTGAGCAATAAACAAAATTTCATGCATTAAAGTAAAGCATTTAATGAATGTTTGCATATCACATTTAGAATATTTGTTCATGTCAAAATAACGGGGTCTTTTTTTCCCCATTTTAAATTATGCAAGTAATTAACTGATTAGAAAAAGAGGAGGATGAGCGTGTGCAGTGGATCAAAAGAAGTTGAAGACACCCTCATAACATTAAATGTCAAAAGAATTAACGCGTAACCGGTGCTCTTCAAATTTGGCGGGAATTTTTGGGGGATAAAAAAGGCTTTTTATTAGGGTTTAGTTGGGGTGAGAGGTGAGGGAACACCCTGGAATAGTCGCCTGTCAATCGCAGGGCACATATAGACAAACAGCCATTTACACTTATGCACTATTGAAAGTTTCTATTAATCTAACATGCATGTTTTGAATGTGAGTGAAAGAAGCAAAAACTCACGCAAGCAGAGTTTACATTAAACTGACAAAAAGTGTGTGCGTGAGTGTGTGTGTGTGTGTGGGGGGGTGTATTTGTCATTCATTAATGTGGTTGTTTGGAGTAACATTTTGCACACATCTGTCAACTTCTCTTTCAGAGGCTTCCATCCTCTCCTACGATGGGAGCATGTATATGAAAGTGGTGATGCCAACTGTCATGCACACAGAGGCAGAGGACGTCTCGCTGCGTTTTCGCTCGCAGAGGGCGTATGGCCTCCTTATGGCCACCACCTCCCGAGACTCAGCCGACACGCTCAGGCTGGAGTTGGATGGAGGCCGCGTCAAACTCACGGTCAATCTAGGTATCGTAGGCACCCCTCTTCATCCGTATCCGCACCTCCACTCTCTTCATGAGGTGGTTTGCCATTAAGTGCTAATATTTCCTCTCACTGTCTCATTTTGTGTTCATCTACTCATCAGATCCCATACTTGAATCGCTTATAGGTTCATATTAGCTTCAGGACATCAATCAGAGCAGCATTATCTAGTTTGCATGAGTGTCAATGCAGTGTGTGCACAGAAAATGATAAAAAGTTGCAGATACAGTGGAACCTCAAGGGTCGACTGCAAGCCATTCCAAGGCACTGCTCAACCCACAAGTTCTTCATATTTCAAACAAAGGATGCATATACAGCTCACACATCAAATTATTGAAAATGAATAACTGTCATACGAGCATAACAATGAAATAGCAAATAACAAGTACAGTATTGACACATCGTCTAATGCTGAACTCGTACGACTACTAATGTTAATCAGCTTACTTTCAGGCAATTTCTGGTCCTTTTTTTTCTTACATTCCCCTCACTAAACTGAGGTCCACTTAAAAGTGTGGCGTGTATGTTGATGTCTCACATGACATATAGGGGTGTGCCCAAAAATTGATAAAAATCGCAATTCTCATTTACTACAATTCAGAATCGATATAAAATGTCCAAAAATCGATTTTATTTAAATTATGTTATACTGTCTTTCCCTTGTTTGTGTGTGCATTTATTGCGAGCACTGTTCATGTTGTACTCGATTTGGCCACTTAGGGATAGTGTGGTTCAATCAAGTTATGCCAATAAAAGTTGTTTTTTTGCAGCGTAGGAAGAGCATATGTCTCTGAGTAATGTTAAGATGCTTCTCTGTATACATTCCTGAAGCGTTTTTTGTCGGAATAGACGTTCTTTTCTGTGATAAAAGGGCAGAGAATAGCGCTTTCCATTTTGCGTTAGCCTTGTGCTAGCTACGTTCGGGTAACAAGCTAAGCAAAGTGTGTTTTGTATTTAAATGTGCACTGTGTGCAATTCTCTTCGTTTGTGTGTTTAGATTTACAGTTAACATCGACTGTGGTGTAATAAACGGCTTGATACTGTAACAATTGTATTCTTAGTTTGAGTTTATGTTGCTTGGAGGACAGATTAGAGTGAGGGAACACACTACTGGAAGTGAGGTAGTGGCCAGGAATAACATACTGTACTGTATTGTGTTGTTGAATTATGCAAATAATACAAGTAAGCAAGTCACTGCTTTAATTGTCCACTCTGTATGGTCATTGAGATCGGAACAGGGTGAAACAGATACCAGCATTGGACTCTTTTTGAGGGACTGTTCGCTGTCTGCTGAACTGTAATCTGCTCAGGGAGGGAAGAATAAATATATACACTATAAAAGCTATAAAATTGATAGCTAACTACATTCGAGTAGCAGTTGTGGTCCACACACTGTTTTTGTGGAAAAAAGGCACTTTAAAAAGATTATCGACCTAGTGGTAGAGGGTCCGCCAAGTTATCCCCGTGCGCAAGCCCCTGCTCCTGCTCTACGCTCCGTCAAGGGATGGGTCAAATGCGGAGAACGAATTTCACCCCACTTAGATGGGTGTGATAATCAGTGGTACTTTAACCTTCCCTTACAATTATAATGTTAGATGTAAATAAAAAAAAAGAAAAAGAAAAGTAAGTTTTCATTAATCTTCTGCCTTGCAAACCAGACTGGTGTAAAGCATGACGATTCTTTGCACATCTACAAATTGAAGCAGAAATCATTGTCAATCAAATCACTTTGAATCAAAAATCGATTCTGAATCGAATCGAATTGTGAGACAGTCAAAGATTCCCACCCCTAATGACATCATCAGGCTTGTTTTTTTTTCCCTCAGAAGTTGGTCAAATTGTAACGTGCGTGTTCTCAAGATTTTGAGGTTCTACTGTACATGTGTTAGGCTATTCCATCACATCATTTCATTCCATTTCAATGTTTGGAAAGGAAAAAATAGCCACAGTAATACTCATAATCTTAACTTCTTTTTATTTTTTTAATCTTTTTAAGGAAGTCACAGCACTAAAAGTACACACTTATGTTATGATTGTGAGAACAAACCTGCTTTCAAGTCAAATTTCTAAATTCCCAGAAAAAAATGGTGCTGAGACTTTCTGAGATTTGACTTCCACAATGTTTGTCCACTGATCCCCAGGTTACCAAAAACTTTCATTTGCTTTCACATTATTCTGTTGTGTATTAAAATCTTCTTTCTCACCTTTCTGGAGTGATTTTTATCATCCGCTGACTCTGATGTGTGAATGTTTTGCTTTTATATGTAGCTGTCAGCGCCATTTTCCATTCTGCTTTGTCAAAAGATGGTATTCACCCCTTCAAAGGCCTTAAGCCTGCGGCCCGTCAGGCGAACAGCCCGAGAACAGAGCCCAGCAAAACCTACAGCTGGCTGTGACCCCAAGCCTCGTCCTTCCCTCAAACAACTCAAATTGTACCTTCTACACTATGGCTATTACAAATTATATGGTGTAACATTATGTAATTATAACACATATTGAGTTCTTTGCCAAGACACTGTTAACTCATTCACTCCCGGCTGTTTTACTGGATTTTGACAGATTTTGCAAAGCCCACAGAATATTGTGTTCTATTGCTATAAAAACATGGAACCTACCAAAAGAAAGATTAGAGTCTCTTCTTTCATCAGGAATTTTTTTTTATATCTGTTTCCGTTTTGCAGCAATTAGCATTAAAATATAGCCAAGTTTCATCATTATTCACAAATCTGTTGAAAACAAAAAGAAACAAAAGGGCTTGCAACATGGCCCTGGCTGATCTCTTATACTCTACTGCCACCTGCTGGCCGTTTTAGTAATAACTACCATTGCTTTAAGTGACCTCTTCATATCAAAGCCTTCTGTATGCTGTAGCATAAACCCCTCCCCCCATAAAAAAATATAAATACATTTTTGGGATCAGGGCAATATTTAAAATAGAATCTTTTTATACGTTTTTGGGAGCAAATGAGTTAATATATTTACAACTAGTTATGTTTTGATACCCAGTAAACGCTCATACAAACACACGCACACACACACTAAAATACAGACTGTATATTTATCTACAGTATTTATTATTTATGTATCCATTATTTAGTCATATTATAGCAGAGTAGATGTGATGGCTGGGGTCCTGTGTCTCTGCATGGTGCTGGTGCTGACTGGATCGTGGCTGTTTGCTCCCACTTTTCTGTTGCGGTTGACGGCACATGAAATTATCAGCCACATGGTGACCAACCCTTCATGTTCTCACAGCTGAAAGAAGTTTGAATGAGATTGACAAAATTCTCATATTCAAATTCAGATCATTCTATTAACTTCAAAAATGGCATTTATTGTTAAAATGATATCAGTCCAATCCAAGTCAAATTTTTGTGGGTTGGAAATCAAATGCAGCTGGTACTAAAAGGGGCCATTTTACTGTTAATATTGTCCCTCATTAAGTAACATTCATAAATATTTATAATGGTTATCAGTTCTTACAATTCAAAAAAACACAGATATGGAATTGTTTTCTTTAAATTGTGGTTTTGTCTAAGGAAAAGAAAAATACTTTCGATATAAATAGGGAAGTAATAAAATGGCCGTCTTTCTACATGTGTACGTCCCCGGAAGGGTGGAACTTTTGTTTTTGGATGTCTGCAGCTATAACCTTGAAGGATGCAATTTCATCTGTCATTTATTCTTCCCCATCTAGACTGTATCAGGATAAACTGTAACTCCAGTAAGTTACCACTCAAGTTTCATTTTGCTTTCTATGTTAATGATGTGTTGATGCAATATGCGCAAACTGCTTTTTCTTGGTCTTTTGTGCCACCTTCCACTTTGTCTTAAAATAGGTATATGCTGCATAACCCCCCACCCCCAATACAAGTTCCCAAGTGTCTTAATATCATGTCTGTAATCAAGAATTACAGCACACTTAATACTACTATAATACTATCCTATTATTTTTGCTTCACTCAAATTAGCCTATTGTGAGGTTGTGGCCTTGTCCCATTATAAATGAGCTACTGCGCTCTCTCGCTTAAACAATGTTTAGTATGGCATGACAACTAAGGGCCTACCTTGTCAATTAGATTAAGTCATTCACTCCCAAACATTTTCATTGAAGCAACCCCCTTTGCTCCCGGCTGTTTTACAAGATTTTGACTGATTTTTCAAGGTCCACAGAATACTGTGTTCTATTGCTATAAAAACATGGAACCTACCAAAAAAAAGTATATTAGTATCTGTTTCTGTTTTGCAGCAATTAGCATAAAAATATAGCAAAGTTTCATCTTTATTCACAAACCTGTTGAAAACACTGGCAAAAAAAAGCTTGTTGCAACATGGCCCTGGCTGATCTCTTATACTCTGCTGCCACTTGCTGGCCGTTTTTTGTAATAACCACCATTGCCTTAAGCGACCTCATCATGCCAGAAGCTGTATCAAAGCCTTCTGTATGCTCTAGCATAAAAAAAATAAATAAATAACGTTTTGGGGAGTGAAGGACAAAGTATTAAAAAATGTGTATATACGTTTTTGGGGTTGAATGAGTTAATGAAAGATTAATTATACCTCATGTGGTGGAAACATCAGAAAACAAGTACACCTGACCCTCACACCAGAAGATGTGACATTTCAACAAAGTTCTCAAAACATTTGACGTGGTTGTGTAATTTCACTCTTGAGACTCCTCTTAAATTGTTTCCATAATATGTCCCTTTTAAGGCAAAAAGTGGAAGATGAGTTGTGAAAGATTTTTTTTAAATTGTAATATTTAAAAGTTTTTATCATTTAAAATGACCACATGAATTTTTGTATAAAAAATGTTTTTTCTTAGGCTGCCATCAAGGAACTTTTTTTTTTCCTCCAGATTTATAAGAACATCTAGGAAGTGCAAAATCAATAGAAAACGTGGTCTCATATACAAATTAAACAAGAGCACTTTTGGAAGCTAACTCAGCTGAGCAATTGTGATAATGTAGACACATTCTTTTATACTGTATGCAGAGGTGGCAAATCCAGGTCCAGAAAGTAAAAACCTTGCCACAGTTTGGCTTTAGCCCCAGGTGCTAGCTAGCAAGCTAGCTCCCATGGTGCTCGTTTACCTGCTAGGGAGCCAGCTAGCTAGCTAGCATCCGTGGCTAAAGCCAAACTATGGCAGGGTTTTTACTTCCTGGACCTGGATTTGCCACCTCTGACTGTATGCGATAAAGACAGAAAAATAAGGCCAGGCCAGTCATGATAGAAAAGTCGCTACCCTTACTTTTTTTAAACAATAAATGAAAAACATCATTAGACAACTAAAGGTTGAGATATGTCCTAAAAAAAATGTTTTTTTTGTACAGTGTGTCACTGTTTGAACCAAACCTTTGGTTCCCAAACAACAAGACTTCAAAATTTGTTTGATGAGCATCTTCTGCCGCTTTAACCCGAATGGTGGGAAACCAAAGGATTGGTTTGAGGATCATGATGTCTTTAACTTTGTGATTGTTCTCAGGCAAAGGACCGGAGATGCTGTATGCTGGGCAAAAGCTCAATGATAATGAATGGCATACAGTACGTGTGGTGCGTCGGGGCAAAACCTACAATCTAATGGTTGACGATGATGTAGCAGAAGGTACTTACCTGCATAAACCTGGGCTTATGTTATTCTTACTTTGATAGGCCAAATGTTGCCACTAGTAGTTGCAATGCAATTCTACTTTGACAAATGTGATTAGGAGTAGCAGCTTGCATCCCTCTAATACTGTTAATTTAATTTTCTCCTTAAATCAGCCCTTTTGTGTTAGTGTCAGACAGTGTTCTTTTTTCTTTTTGCTTTTGTCTTTCTTTTCAACCCATCCCCTGCACCCTCCCCATCTTCAGGCCAAATGGTGGGTGACCACACACGTCTGGAGTTCCACAACATTGAAACAGGCGTCATGACAGAGCGCAGATTTGTTTCAAGCATCCCATCCAGCTTTATCGGTCATCTGCAGAGCCTCAGGTATCAAAACCGTTTGGAGATACAGTTTGTAAAAGAGTGGCGCCTTTTTGGACTTTCAAAGTAGTTGTAAAGCAGAACAAGCCACATGCGACTGAAGTAGACTTTCAGCTCTAGCTTAACTCATTCACTCCCAGCCATTTTCCCTGAAGCAACCCACTTCACTCCCAACTGTTTTACTGGATTTTTTTTTTTTACAAATTTTGCAAGGCTCACAGAATATTGTGTTCCATTGCTATAAAAAAACATGTAACCTACCAAAAGAAAGATTGGAGTCTCTTCTTTCAACAAGAAAAAAAGTATATTTGTATCTTTTTCTGTTTTTGTATCAATTAGCATTCGAATATAGCTAGGTTTCATCAATATTCACATTCCTGGTGAAAACACTGACAAAAAGAGCTTGTTGCACCATGGACCTGGCTGATCTCTTATACTCTGATGCCACCTGCTGGCCATTTTTTTGTAATAACTACCATTGTTTTAAGCCACCAGGACGTGGGAAGGACAAAGTATTCAAAACGTGTTTACAAGTTGATTGTGGTAGAGTGGTCGTCTCGCAACTCTGAAAGTGTAGGTTCGATCCCAGGCCAGTGTGAGCCTATGACTATGTCGAAGTATCACTGAGCAAGATACTGAACCCCCAGTTGCTCCTGATGCTCCGTCATCAGTAGTAAAAATGTAAAGCATTTTGAAAGCGCTATATAAATTAAGTACCATACATTTTTAACAATGACACTTTGTGCAATATACTCATAAGTATTTCAACTCCAAAGTTAAGTGTAATTTGGCAGAACTACATTTTTAACAATGACACTAGTGTAGAGTACTTCCAACACCATTCAATGTTTACCAGTGTAGATTTTTAACACCATACAGTGTTGGAGTAACACTGGTTAAGTGTAAAAGTAACACTTTTAAAAGTGTCAGATAAACCCATGTAGATTGGTTGTGTGAACTCCCATGCACCCTCGAGGACACTCCCAAGAGCTGGCCCACGGTTCTACAACCAGGGCGAAAATCACACTGTTCCTCCTGATTCTGAGCTTCAATTTCCTGATGGACCCTAGACCTGTGTCAACCAAGACAGCCCCACAACATCCAGAGCCTCTAGAACAGTGGTTCATAATCGGGGTTCGATTGAACCCCAGCGGCTCGGTGATTCAGTCTCAAGGGTTCGGTGGAGGTTAAGACCAACACCCGACTTATATGATACGTGATGACACGCCCTGCTTGGCCATCATTGGCTGCAGATGATTACGCTATATTGCTTGGTCTATCTGTGCTCCAGGGAATTTGGTGCGCTCATACACGTAATGGTACGTCGTGTGATTTCTTTCTGCATATTTTAATCTTTCATACTAACTATGTCAAGCAAAAAAAAGTGTTTGGATGAATATGTATAATACAGATTCAGAGGTACAGTATATATCTTGAATTTTGGGGAGGGGGGAGTCACATTTTATTTTTTAATAAACAAGGGTTCGGTGAATGCACATATGAAACTGGTGGGATTTAGTAACTCCAATAAGGTTAAGAACCACTACTCTAGGATCTCTGGGAGGATCTCATCCACCCCCGTGGCCTTGCCACTGAGGAGCTTTCTAACCACCTTGCTGACTTCAACCCCTGCGATAGTAGAACCTACCTCAGAGTCCCCAGACTCTGCTTCCTCAAAGGAAGGTGTGTCAGTAGGATTGAGGAAAACTTCAAAGTATTCTCCCCACCAACTCAATGTCCTGAGTCGAGGGAGGTCAGCAGCACCTCATCTCCTCTATATAAGGTGTTAATGGCGCACTGCTGGGAAAGCAGCCATGCTGAAATTGAATAAATAAATAAACATACAATTGCGCTTGAAAATTTACATACCCTATGGGTGTATGGGTGGAGGTAGACTGGGTCTTTGTCTCTGCTCACACAAACTCTCCTGGCTAGCTCCAGGTTGGAAGCTGTCAGGGTTGCTAGTTGGGTTGCTGGGGTCTTTTGTGCCTCTACAAAAAAGTCAGCAATATCTCCTTTACGTTTCATTATTTTCTGTCCCTACCAAAAAAAAAAAATAAAAAATCAACTGTCTGGTTTGACCTCAATATTGTTTTAGGCCGATTCATGAAACTATTTGTCCCCATTCTTGTGTTTTAACTAACTAACTAACTAAAAAACTAACTAACTAGCTAACTAACTAACTACTTGGCTAATGTGTAATTTGGACCCAAAAAATAAAAAAAAATAAAAAAGCTTTATAGACACTGAGATAATCATTGGGCATTTATTACAGTTTCATCGAACATTACGGTCTTGCATAAAATTTTTCGCAAACTTATTATTAGACATGATTATAAACAAACAATTCCGTAGATTCCCCACATTATCCAAGTAATTTTAAAGCTAACATTAGGATAACGTTTCATAACGTTAGCTGTTAGTTTAACTATTGGTGATGAAATCTTTCCTCCGTGCAGTCATACTACCAATAGTTTAGAACAGGGGTCCCCAACTAAATTGGCAAGAGGTCCACTAACCTGATCAGCCCAATTGACCGGGGCCCGGACATGAAATACACCCACCGCAATCATTTCATTTTCTGCTTTTTTAAAATACCACTGATTGTCACACTCACCTAAGTGAGGCGAAATTCACTCTCCGCATTTGACCCATGCCCTAAGGGAGCGATGAGCAGCAGCAGCGGCCACGCTCGGGAATCATTTGGTGATCTAACACCCCAATTCTAACCCTTAATGCTGAGTGTCAAGCAGGGCGGCAATGGGTCCCATTTTTATAGTCTTTGGTATGACCCGGCCGGGGGATTGAACCCACAACCTCCCAGTCTTAGGGCAGACACTCTACCACTAGGCCACTGAGCTGTTATTCAATTGTAAACATGCTAAAATTTCAATTTCTTGAATAATTCAACTTATTTTTTAACTCTTTGACTGCCAAAAACTTTAAATAACGTTTAGTATAATCCTACGGAGGAGCGCCAAAGACGTTAAAAAACTTTCACCAAGGTTTTTTGTTTTTTTGGGGGAAACGGGTGGAGGAAAGCCTTGGCCAGCTGTGTTGAAAGTATCAAGCAGATCTAGTTAGTATAATGACTATTTTTGGCCCCTAGATGGCAGTGATGCCTCTCTTTGGACAAGATCGGGTAGGAGTCAGTAGTAGAAGACGTGAGGCGGAGCTAGAGTGTTGAGGGGACAATGGCTGAGAAAGCGAAAATGGCGACCGGTGGCAAGCAGCTCACGCTTGATCGTTTTTTTCAAAGAAGAGAAGCATCAACCAGTGGTAAAGAGCACTTTGATGACGACGATGATGATGATGGTGACTCCGAGGTTGACGCCGAAGTTGGAAGCGTTGACGCGGCGGCTATGATCATGTCATAAAGCCTCACCGGCTAGCGATGCTAACGCCGGAAAACGCGGAGCTCTGGCGAACGTTCAATCGGACGACGAAGAGTGCCAATGCATATTCATCGGAGGAGTGGGTACAGTCTGATCACGGAGAAGACACTGGTTATGGACTACGATGCCACCAGGAATGGAGCGGATAAGATGGATCAGAACATCTCTTGCCACCCGGTATAGGAACTGAAGGACATGAGGAAGCCAGACGTAACACCACCGTAACGTCACCGTATCATGATCCTGAGAGTAGACTTGATGGCAACATGGCCAAACACACACTGCAGTATATACTTGCTATTCCCCGAAAAAAAAAGCCAGCAAAAAAGTGTAGCGTCTGCAATCGCAGTGAAACTAATCTGTTGTGCAAATCCTGCTGCGTCCCCTTGCACGCAGGGGAGTGTTACAAAAAGAAAAACATCCACACAATTGTAAATAGTTCCACGGTTGCACACATTTGTAAATAGTTTGCCAAATTGTTTTGTCAAATTGTTACACTGTTGAATGTAAATAAACGTATTTTGCTATCAAAAAATCTTTCATTTGGTAGTATGTGTGTTTCCATACTCCAAACACAAAATTTTCTGTGGACCTTGAAAGATCAGTCAAAATGCTTAAATCGGTTGGCACCCACGGCATCCCTTTTCTGAAAACGTCTGGCAGTCAAAGAATTAATTTATTGTTCAAATATTTCTTTCATTAATTTCTTTTTTGTGCAAATATTCAATTGTTAAATCTTTCAAGGAAGGGTCCACATTAATAGTTATGAATAGAACAATTTTCACATTATTTCCTTTCTCTTTCAGCATTTTTCTTATGGCCAAATATATGTCCTCTCCTCTCATACTGTATGTGTTTTCAAAGCTGTGATACCCAAAATGTCCTCAATAAATGTTTTAGTCTCCTCATGATAGAATCGGACATAGACTAAAAGCGGATTGTCAGTTCAGTTGATTAATGATTCATCTGCAGCTAACGCAATACACCGGGGAATTTGATGGCGCTGTCCATCTGAGGGTGCACATCCTCGGAGAGCAGCGCTGCTCGTTGTTGTCGTTGCTCGTTCTTAAGTTGCTCTCCTTTCTCTCCAAACATTCCTCAACCATTCCGGAGTCAGTAAAATGATTTTTGTGTTTCACCCAAAATCAACTCCACGCGTAGTGAGCACTCGTAGGCAGATACACAGGGCTCGTAAAATTAAAGCATACGCCTCAGTCCATTCACTTTTCAGTGTCTACTTTTCTGACTTTTGATAATGCTTTACTTCATCACGTTTGTCGTGAGAATGGGTGTACCCCGAAGAACAAAACAAATTGCGAGCTTACCGAACCCTGGCCCTTGCGCGCACCTATTCAAAAATAATCTATCGGTAAAACTGAATATATTCCCCCCCAGTACATATTCTTGGAGGGCCGGATGAAAGGGTCTCGGGGTCCAGATCTGGACTGAGGTTCGGCATTTGGTGACCCCTGGTTTAGAACAATGATTTATTTGGAAACCACCTTAAAAGTTAGCTGAGAATTATGTCTTTACATACATTCAGTATGTTCTCTGGATACGTGCGACTCACTTGTTCTGTCTTTCTTGCATTTCCAATAATCACACATCTTTTAACAAGACGTAGAGTGACCTGTCAATTATTAGCAATTAGTAATATATTTTTTTAGCATGACCCGCCCTACTCTGCCGACTATGCCAATCAGCGAAATCAATTGTGTATTCCGTTATAATCATACTAATACTACATTCGAGGAAGGTGGGAAATTGGTTGTGTCCGACTTGGAATCTCCTATTTCCGACCTCAATGCATTCGAAGCAAATGTAAACAACAAAGATGGCTGATTCCGCTAAATTGCGGTGATTGACACAGTCAGTCAAATTCATGTTGGGTTACGTAAAGTTCCCTTTTTCAAATAACTAAATTAATGTTATAATAAATAGATTAATATGTTTATAACTGTGTAAATTTCCATTTTGGAGTTCCGAGTTCAAAGGGTCATTCCTGTGCATACTTCCTGGTATGAAGTCGAAAAGTCCAACTTCCCACCTTCCTGGAATGCAGCATATGACAATATGATTTAACTTTTAATGACCCATCCTTTACTTATAATCAATCATCTTTCTATTTGTTCATTTTCTGTGCTGCTTACTTGGGTTTTGTCAATAAAGTTATGATAAAAATGTTATTCACCGGACATCTTTTCAGAATTCATTCCTGTATTTAGCTGAGAGACGCTTTACTGTAGGTTATTTGACTTAAAGACAACACAACACAGTTTTCATTTCGGTTTATATTTGATTATTGTCACCAGACTTACTGTGTGTTTCTGGTTCTAAGATTATCACAATTATCTTTGTTTTGTTAGTCTTAGTGTCTTCTGTTGTAACGTCACAAAAAAGTGAGAAAAAAATCTGAAACCAAAAATACGACAACAAGCAAAAAACACATCTTAATATTTGATGAACGCTTAAGCTCTTTTCATTTCAGCCACTGTTATTTTAAAGGGATAAACATAAATATATAAATATAAATGAGTAATATTTCCACTCAAATAGTTTCAAAGTGGAATATTTTAGATAATTATTAAGGATTTTGGTAGATCAATAATAAATTGTCTCTGTTATAAGAATGTTGTAATAATTAATAAAACAATACCTAAATAAAAAACACGTTCATCATTCCAGATCATTTCAATAAGCTCCGATCTAACTATAGATATAAAGTTTGATTATTTGTTTTATGTTATATAATTACCCCCTGTTTTGTTTTTGTTTTTTGTTTTTTTAAATATATCCATTCCCCCAAAAAGTATAAAGTTTGATTTGTATATTAGGGCCTTCATCTAAGTAAGTGCGGCCTTTCCAGCTAAACGTCATTTTATATTCATCTCGTCATATAACATCTTATGACATTATATGTAATGTGACAAGCCTTGTTATTCAACTATTAATTTCAGACCATTTCAAACAAAAAAGTTGTCATTTTCAACTGAACAATAATTATGAGAAGTACAAAAATGTAATAGGCTGCAGCCACCATAGATTCATACATGTTAGTATAGTAAAAGACAACACTACACCAAATAGTAAATAATTGATGCATAATTATGCTTACCTAGTCTAGTTTACAGCTCCTTTGCAGGTGTTGTAATTTAGAATGTTCTACAACAAATACAGTATATAACTCCCTGGATTGCATCTTGGGTGTCCATCTGAGTGCATGGCGTCATCATGTGTGGGACTTGGGAGAGCACAGGATTTTCCCAATCTTGATCTCCATGTGGTGACCACCTCTTGCTCTTCTTCCTTCATGTCTTCTCCTGAGACCAAGATCAAGTGAACTCTTCCTCTAATCCCACCTGTCTCTTTAGAGTCAGCACTATTCAGAGTCTCACCCAAGATCTGCATGGCTGCTTTACTTGCTTCTTGTAAAGTCAAACCTTGCTTCATGGCAGCCAGCTTGAAGATGAGCAGCCAGACTCGACTGCAAACTTATCTTTCAGACTTGAAACATGCATGAGAATATACTTTCTCAGTCAAATAGATGTCCACTGCAAAAAAGAGAAGAGCTGAAAAGGCTCTTTCATATTGGCTGTGTGGAAAAACATGTGTCTATGGAGGACCAAAACTGCCAAAATTAAAAAATAAATAAATTAATTAATAAAAGTAAAAACAAAAACAGATATAAAAAATATAATTCAAAAATTCAATACAAAAATAAAAATAAATGGAAATAAAAACAACAAAATATATTCCTAAATAATTAGATACAAGTAAAAAGATAAAATACAAAAAAAGCGAGATTCAAAAAATAAAAATAAATATGAAAATAAATGCCAAATAAAATAAATAGAAATCAATAAATGAAAACACGTTTATTTATTTCATGCTGCAGACACTGTCAGGTCGAAATGTTATTCAAATGAGGGTAAGCGTGTCTTTGGTTGGGCTTTTTGAATGATAGTTTTTATATCCCCCCCCCCCCCCCCACACACACACTTTTATTCATTTATTTATTAATTTAGTCATTTATTTATTTTTAATTTGGGCAGTTTTGGTCCTCCATAGTGTCTGCATATGCAGGATTTGTTGATTTTCTTTGATGAATTTCACACCCAAGGACACCCGCACACCCAAAATTTAAATCTGACCACATTCACACCACTCTTCTACATCAATCTCAATTTACTGAGATAGTTT
This sequence comes from Vanacampus margaritifer, assembly GCF_051991255.1. NCBI lineage: Eukaryota > Metazoa > Chordata > Actinopteri > Syngnathiformes > Syngnathidae > Vanacampus > Vanacampus margaritifer. Next base: position 47,883,517 of record NC_135432.1, on the reverse strand, counting down.
TCATTGTATTTTTATTGGTGCACTTTAAAAAAAATAAAATAAAAATTAATAAAAGCAACAGATCTTTATCAAAACATACCATTTTGTTTTGTTCCGTTTTTATCTGTGGCTTCACCTTGTGGCTTAGGAGGCATTACACTTAAAACCAATTTTCCTTGAAACAATATAATGCATTATAAGTTCTAACATATCAGGATTCTAGTATATTGTAAAATGTGTGTTATAATGGGAGTCTGTAAGGCCCAAAATGGTCCTAGCAATGGGAGTGTAAAAAATCTATTTCTGATAGGTTTGCAGTAGAAGAGCCAAAGTAATTTTACCGCAATGACTGCTTGTTAAAAGCTATCTGACCAAAATTCAGCCTGTTTACCTTTAAACAATGATCTGACTATGGAAAAAAAGAAAATGAAAGGGTGAAACGAAAGGGCGAAAAAGGACCATTTTGGGCCCCAAGGTTGATTGTTGTTGTCAAAAAATATATACTCAAATCTCGCATATGCCTCCATGACGTTTGACCTCTGAAGTTGTGTGCAACATAAGCTTATTTTTCAGGAGAATATATTTTACTAAGACACTATTCCTTTCCTTTTTTTCAGATTCAATGGCATGCTCTACATCGACCTGTGCAAAAATGGTGATATTGATTTTTGCGAGCTAAATGCCCGCTTTGGGATACGTTCCATTATTGCCGACCCAGTCACCTTCAAATCCAAGAGTAGCTATCTAAGCCTGGCCACCCTACAGGCTTACGCGTCCATGCACCTCTTCTTCCAGTTCAAGACCACCTCCCCTGATGGCTTCATAATATTCAACTCAGGAGATGGGAGTGATTTTATTGCTGTAGAGCTTGTGAAAGGGTAGGTTTGAAAATGCAAATTTCCCTCACCTGAGACATATCACAAGATGACAAGAGTCATGTCAAAAGAATTAGCTTTGCAAAGATTATATTTCTCAGTTTAGACCGACACTGTCAGATTGGCTTTGCAAATCAGATGATGGTTCTCAACCCTGGTCCTCGATTACCCCTATCCAGACTGTTTTCCATGTCTCCAACAGCCACAGATGTTTCAAACAATCAGCTAAACAGTAAGCTCTGTATGAAGACTGATAACAATCTTGGTCAGGAGCATTACGCAAACATGGACCGCTGCTCACTCGCACCCCTTTGTACCTTAAATTTGGTGCAAGCGCAAGGCTCACTGTGCATGTTTGCCAATTTGGCGTACTGATGATGTGTTGTTGTCAATACGCCCAAAGTTGTGACATTTTAGTCCAAAATTCCGCCCGCTTGGACCACACCTAGCCCTGGCGTAGCTGGTCTAATGTGATTTTCGTGAATTTGATTGTGGCAAATGAGCACGTTTGAAAGTGACCACTTTAAAACCAACACATCCAGCGACTTTTGTCCTTTGCTTGTTGGCCAACAAAAACCTTACGTGGGATGAGCATATTGTATATCCACATTTCTTGACCGATTCCACATTTCTTGACCGATTCCAGTCGTTTAAATTTTAAACTGTTCAGCTCATTTACAAGAGTCAGCAGTCCCATTCAAAATTTCCGCGGGAATTTTTCTAATTATTGTATATTATTATGAATATTGTAACCAATTGAAGCAACACTAAGGAACTTTCAGTTGTCATTGATTATGGCGGCACCATATGGACAAAAGCACTAGTGTTTTCTCTGTAGGAAGATCACATTTCCCATTAGGACAACGCATAGCATCATCTTTGATCTCATGCCAGCGACTGACAGCCGGGCCAATGTTGATCCTTGACTGTCTTTTTATCCGGATAGCCTCCCTTTTTCTTTTTTTATGTCTCCTCAGACAAAACTTTTCATTTATTTTGTTCTTTTGCTGCTTCTGCCATGACAACAGCAATCAAACGTAGATGTTCAAATCGATTTCCGTCTTTGTAACAAATAGGAAAAAGGGTAGGGCAACCAGATGTCCCGTTTTGGTCGGGACAAACCTGGTTTTGAGGATTGGGTCCCACATCCTGGTGGATTTCGCCAACCTCATTGTTTTGTTCTGCTATTACGCAGGCGTCCCATTTTTGCCATGTGTACATCAATCACACAGTTGTCATAGTGATTCATACGATAAAGCCATTAAAAAGTAATTTAACTGTTAAATTCCTTCCTATTTACTTCCAAATGCACGTTTGCGTTCTCATATGCATCTGCATTTAATCGGTAGCAGCTGGACAGACATAGGTAGCAGGCGGGGACCGGCTCTAAACTACTTCCTGCTTTCGCATCTAAGAATCATGGGAAATCATGCGATCCACTGCGGTTGCCGGTCAGACAATGTTACAATGTTACAAACGGCACAGCCAGCTTCCAATTGACAATGCCGAACATCTGGGCATTTCTGCAGTTTCCACAATGCAATGCTTCATTTCCTTGGCATATTGTATTGCTTTTTACTCTGACTAGCATATAAACCAGGCATTTCATCACATTTTAAATAAAGAATAATCCTCACAACTCAAATTACAACGATCCAATGCTTTTCAATGAGCGTAGTGCGTCGTTTCACAGAGGATAAATGCTGCATTCGTGGTAAGTGAGAAATTGGATTAATCCGAGTGTTCCAGGCAAATGTAAGTGACACAAAGGTGATTTGAAATAACTGCTTTAACCAGAAGAACAAAGACTGTATTGTAATGAGCTATCTTTGTTGTTTACATTTGCCTCAAACACTTTGAGGGCGGAATGGGACACTCCGAGCGGGAAAAATCCGACTCATAAACCTTCCTCGAATGCAGCATAACCTTTGACTACATAACGACATAACATTCGACTTGTAATGTAATTTCAGAATTGTCAATAGCTATCGAGACTAAGCAAAAAAAAGTTGACTAATAGTGAGCGCATTGACTAGCGCTGTTGAACAATCAACTAAAATAGCATTTAGCAATTTAGCAGTAGCAATTGATGTGCATGTTGACCATCTTTCGCACCCTGAATGCTCCCCGAAAACTGACAAGTGATGTTATTTGACAAAAAAAATTGTATATTATATAGCGTCCCACTTTTTAATTTCATGAAAATCTGGTCACAATAGGAAAGAGGGAAGTGATGTATGCCGTAAAGCAGTCCACATTTGTGTGTTTTTTGTGTGTGTCTGTGGCAGGGTTCTTGTCACCCTCCCGCAAAGTTGCAGGTAAAAGCGTTACAGACCACCTCAGGCCCTGACAAAGGCACCATTTAACTAGCTGGAAGTCGATATTTCATCAGAAGAGTTATGAAAATATTTGTTGAGGTTTGAAAAGTTACTGAGTGTTGCGAGAAAGCTTGTTTGGCCGACAAGTTTGATAGCGGGCGAGGACTCGACTGCCGGCATCTCTCTCCTCGCATAATTTTTTTTTTTTTTACAAATCCTGCAGAATAGTCTTTCAATAATGTACCTGTAATCTGATTGTGATTGTTTTCCCCCTGTAACTGTAAAGGATTTCAGTTACACAATTTTTCTATCCAGATTCAGTCCACACTAGTAGCCAATGGCAACTTTCACTCTACACTCTAATGAGGAAAACTTGTTTGAATGCTCTTTTTCTAAATGCAGAATTAGTACAAATACAATCTAAGTGAGGAACCAGGCTGAAGTAGGAAATTACCATCACATTAACAAAATTACCAACACCTGGTCAAATCTACCTCAGTACAGATTTGCGCCATTCACGAAATAGAGCCCTTGGATATAAGCCTAGCTGACAATGTACCGTACTAACTGAGACACTTGAATATTTGATGCATTTAAACATTTAATTTTATTTTGATTGTAGTTTTTGTTTTGTTTTTTGGGTGGGGGGGATAATATTTGTATAAACAACAATGCCAACATTTGCGTGTGGCTTAAGTGTCTGTCACCACTTTCAGTTATCTTTCTTTCCAATGTCAACGTAACCAAATATAAAGCAGAGCTGATATTTTTTAGTTCATCTTCATGATGAGTCAAAATAAGTGATTATGCATTGCATTCGCATTTGTTTGTGCACACTATAAACAAGACACTGTTTGATTACTGTTAGGTTAAAATGTGCAAATAGAACAGTTAGTCGATAACGCTACAATAAACCTGACAAAACCTGATGAATGCTAGTAATATTGGTTTAAAATGGTATTTAATTATGTATTGATTGATGTTGAGCTTAAATTCTGATAATTGAGTTAGTAACTGTTAATTGTTGTTGTTTGTTTTTTAACTCAATCTACAATAAATGTAGTATTTTCCTTGTTGGTTATTCCTCATGCACATGTCAAACTAAATTTAGCAGGAGGATTTTTTTTTTCTCAAATAAAAATGTTCTCCCTTGCAGATATATCCATTATGTTTTTGACTTGGGAAATGGACCGAATTTGATCAAGGGGAAAAGTGAAAGAGCCCTGAATGACAACCAGTGGCACAATGTGGCGATCACTCGAGACAACAGCAACACACATACTCTGAAAGTTGATGCGACAGCCACAGTTCAGAGCATAAATGGGGCCAAGAACTTGGACCTAAAAGGTATGCAACGAAGCTTTTATTTGCCATGATTTTAGTTAAACATTCATAAATTTACCACATACCATGTACAAAGCTCAATTCCAATGAAGTTGGAATGTTGCGTAATAAGTAAATAAAAAACAGAATACAGCGATTTGCAAATCCTTTTCAATATGTATTCAACTAAATACACTACAATGAAAAGATATTTACTTTTCAAATTGATCAACTTTATTGGTCACTTATTCACTTATTTTGAATTCCATGCCTCCAATATATTCCATAAAAGCTGGAACAGGGGCATGTCATATCGCTTTAACTTTTGACACTCAATCAGCGTTTGGGAACTGAAGACAGTAATTGCTGAAGCTTTGTAGGTGGAATTCTTTCCCATTCTTGCTTGATGGAAACTTCACCTGCGCAACAGTCCGGGATCTCTGTTATCATAAATTTGCACTTCATAATGCGACACACATTTTCAATAGGAGACAGGTTTAGACTTCTGGTAGGCCATTGTTGTACTCACACACTTTCACAATGAAGCCATTCTGTTGTAACACCTGCAAAATGTGTCTTGGAATTGTATTGCTGAAATAAGAAGGGGCGTCTTTGAAAAAAGACTTTGCTTGGATGGCAACTGCTAGAGGTTTTAAAAGTGTTCAAACTACAATGAAGACACTTTGAGAAGAGACAAAAATTTATTTCATTTGACTTTATCAAAGCTCAACAAAATATTGCCACTTGAGTATGACACTGGCTGTGTCTACACTGAGCAAAGATTATAAGCACCCAGTATGATGTAATTATGGTCGCTGGCATGTACTGCACTAACCCTGAACTGCCTGGTGCACTTTGGCTACTTCATTCAATCCATAGCACAGAAGCTGATGTGCACTTTCTTTACCCTCTGGGGGTTTTACTCTCAAGGTGTACCTCTTGGTGGTAACCCTCATTGCCATTCCACCAACCCCTTGGATGACCAATGTGATGTCCTTGCCCCTTAACTGGAGGTGTCTGGCAGCTTTGTGGGTGATATATCTGTCTTGCATAAGCATCATGAGGACTGGAAGTTCTTTCAGTTCACTCACCATCTGCTTCTTTTCATCTGTGGTATGCTTTACTCCTGTGACAACATTCGGCCTACTCATACTTTTCTAGTATGTCTGTCGGCAAGTCAGCCAAGAACTTCTTTCGTTCTTGTGTGAGCTATGTTCTCCTGCTTTTTTCAACTTTTCCACTGCATTCATTATTTGTCCTTTCCTTTGGGCAGAGGGGGTAATGGTGACCTGAGCAAACACCTTTCTGACATCCTTCTTTCACTGTAAGAGCCTAAGCACTTTCTACATGCTCCTGCCTTCTTCAAGAAAGCCTCTTTCTCTGGCTGGTCAAATTCTCTAACAGGCAAATAGTCATCCTGTGTGCTCCTCATCACCACACATGATGCATGCACCATTCAATACTTCTCCTTTTGCGGCCTTTGTGAAAGACTTCCTCTTCCTCTTTCTCCTTTTGTATTGTCCAGGATCATCCACAATTGTCAGCTGCTCCATTCTCTCAAGAACTTCCTCTTGTTTCTTCAGAAACTGGAGCAGGCAGTCAAAGTGGTTGCTTGGTGTTATTCCATTTGCAGGATTGCTCACTTGAAGGAGCCAGTCGCTCTTCATGGCGTCTGGAAGCTTGCTCTCTATTGATTTTACCACTAGTCTGTTCTTTAGGACATCTTCCTTGCTCAGGTCTTGGAGATCAAACAACTTTCGGCTCATCTCCCGGTGATGTCCTGGGATGTTGGGGTAGCAGAGTTTGGTTGGCCTGTTAAGCTGCGTCATGCGCTGGCTGCTCCAAGTTGCCTGTTACTTCCAGCAGGAATCCTTTTCATTTTTGCTTTGGCATCATGCTCTCTTTCCACTTGTTCCTGCTTTGCTCAGATGGCTTAATCTTCCATTCGTGATTATTTCACTCTTCTCTTTGTACCAGAAAACTCTTGCTCACACTTGAGCCAGAGCAACTCGCTCCGATCAGTCAGGGATGCCATTTCTTCTTGCAGCCTGCCTGCTTGGACTGTGGGGATCCAGGGTTTCCACAAGGCCAGTGCCTTTTTGGTCCTTTCAATTGGATCCGCTGCAGTTTGCCTACAGGGCCAATAGATCCACGGAGGACTCCGTGGATATGGCCCTGCATTATGTGTTGAAACATCTGGACTATGTTAGGATTCTGTTTGTGGATTACAGTAGTGCCTTCAACACTATTCTCCCACCCATCCTGGAGCACCAGGTGTCCCTGCTGCAGGTGCCGGATCCAACCCGTAGGTGGAATACAGACTTTCTTTCCAACAGGACTCAGCGGGTCAAGTTGGGGAAGAACATCTCTGGCTCCAGATCCATCAGCACCGGCTCCCCTCAGGGCTGTCCTGTCCCCGTTACTGTTCTCGCTATATACCAACAGCTGTGTTTCTCTCCATCTGTTGGTCAAACTGCTTAAGTTTGCTGACGACACAACCCTGGTGGGCCTCATCTCCGGAAGGGTTGAGACTGCCTACTGTGATGTTGGGGGTGGAGGACCCAAATGTAGGGAGGCAGGAGAACCACGGCAGGGATGCATGTAATACTGAAAACAATTTATTTAACAAAAACACTAACAGGGGAACTGGGTAAAACTCTAAATAAACAAAACCAACAAAGTTCTGAAATGACCAAAAATCTAAGTAACAACAAACACAAGAGTGGTGACAGCGACAATGATCCAACCAAGACTGAACAAAACCAGGGAACTGAATACAAGCCAACTGACGAGACAACGAGACACCTGGACAAGACACAAGTGGCTGGGGGCGATGATTGGATGACACAAGGGAACAGGATGACGAGTACAGGTGCAAACAAAACCTAACAAGGAAGACAGGACACCAATCATAACACCGACAGGGCGGAGATCGGGCGGCTGCGGAGCTGCTGCAGCTTCAATAACCTGGAGCTCAATGCACTAAAGACCGTGGAGATGAGGATCGACTTCCGGAGGAATGCAGCCCCTCTTCCTCCCATCATGCTGGTATCCTTTGTGGAGACATGTCGCGTTTTGGGCACAATTATCTCCCAGGACCTAAAGTGGGAGCACAACACCACAGTCCTCCTAATAAAGGCCCAGCAGAGGCTGTATTTTCTGCGGCAGTTAAAGAAATTCAATCTGTCCAATTTTATACGGCCATCATTGAAACCATCCTCACAAAATCCATCATCATTTGGTTCTCCACCATTGCAGCAAGTGACCTTGCCAAGCTGCAGCGGGTGATTGGTTCTGCGGAAAAGGTGATCGGCTGCTCCCTGCACGACTCCAGGGCGTTAAGAAGGGCAAGGAAGATTATTGCTGACCCTTCCCACCCTGTTCATGGCCTCTTCACTCTGCTCCCTTTTGAGAGAAGGCTACGTCTGCTCAAGGCGATGAAAACCCACAGAGTTTTTTCCCCTCAGCGGACAGTCTAATTAATGACTCAGCCTAACCTGTCCAGAACTGAATGTGTCCCTACAGAAATATGTGCTAAAAGAAAGGTTCCAAGCAAACAATAAACAATAAGTTTCTTTGAATAAATTAAGAACTCAAATGGAAGAAAAAGAAAATAACTGTCCATTTATCCACTGTTCAGTGAAGCATTTATAGTTTAACAGATGATAACTAAAGTGGTAGCTTCAAAATAAAATGCGTGTTAGTGTCGAAAATCCGTCGAGATACAACATTGTATTTGCATGCGGCGTTGCGTTGGGGAGACGTAATCCATTGTTGCCAGTTGAAGCGAATACGCTTTGAGCCAAAATCGGCAAATATCTTCAAAAAATACTTGGCACCATGGCATCGAATATGCCCTCCTTGTTTTAGCGACACAAGCAACCAATAAGATGGTATTTTTCCCCCCACAGATTTGTGAATACTGATGAAATTTAGCTATATTCTAATGCAAATTGCTACAAAACAGATACAAAAATACTGCTGAAAGAAGAGACTCGAATCTTTCTTTTGGTAGGTTCCATGTTTTTATAGCAACAGAACACAATATTCTGTGGGCCTTGCAAAATCTGTCAAAATCCAGTAAAACAACCGGGAGCAAAGGGGGTTGCTTCAGTGAAAATGGCTGCGAGTGAATGAGTTAAAGTGTGTTTCAATACTTATCTTGGATTAAAATGAATTATCTAAGGTTGTTTTGTTTTTGTTTTTTGCAATCTCTTCAGGCGACCTATTCATTGCTGGTTTGGGTCCTGGAATGTATGGTAGTCTTCCCAAACTGGTGGCTTCCAGAGAGGGTTTCCAAGGCTGCTTGGCTTCAGTGGACCTCAACGGGCGCCTGCCAGACCTCATCAGTGATGCTTTGTTTCGTAGTGGGCAGATTGAGCGTGGATGTGAAGGTACACGGTCCCTCAGGTCTGAGCCTGATTTAGACTATTACAACATAAACTTCAACTCCAGCTCCGGCAGCTCATTCTACCTGCTCAATGCAAACAGTAGCACGGCAGCCTTGAATCCAAATGGACGTTCTTCCATCTTGTTAGCTGTACTTGTTGCCTCACTTCAGCACTGCTAAGGCAAAGCCCTTCTCCAAAAAGCGTTTTATCGGCCACATTGGCTGCCGTCTGACAATGGAATCATCATCAATACACTAATACATCCGTTCAATCACACAAAGCATGACTAGGTGCTCTATTTTTGTAAAGATTGTTATCTATATTATTATATGGGAGAATACTTAATATTGTCTGATCCACATGGCAACACCAAGATTATTCATGTGTTGACTAACAACTTTAATTACTATTACATCATATTGTAATCAATATAAAAAAAGAATATACTGTATGAATTTTTAATAATGAATGGCGATTCTTACACTGTGTCTCAAATAATTAAACTATTGATATTTTTCTCACATTTTCCTACATAGATGATGCAAATGACAGCACAATTTTCAAGTCATCAACCGTATAACGAAAGTACGACGGCATATTAGAGCCACGTATAAATATTTATTTTAGAGAGTGGGGGTAATATTCCAAGAAAAAAACTTTTATAAAGTGGCAAATTTGCAAGAATTTTTTTCTTGTGACTTTATAAGGTGATAAATTAGTGAGAAAAAAAACTCGTAAATTTGCGACTATAAAGTGGCAAATTTGCGAGAAAAAAAAATCAGAAACTTACAAGAAATACACGTAGTGTACTACTCGGATGTTTGTTTGCAAGTGTTTTTCTTTATAAAGTAGCAAATTTGGGGGGTTTTCCTTGAAATATTAACCCCCACCCCCCCAAAAAATTATACCCTAATATGCTGTCATACAAAAGTATACAGTATATCAGTTTCGCTTAGATTTTTACTTTGAAAATCGTGAAGTGAGAATTAGTAGATTATGATGATGTTATTTATAGACAAGCAGCAAGTGAGTGAATGACGTTGACTTGTTTATTTAAGCAAAAGAAAATATGAATGATTAATGACCTTATTCCGACAATCTCAAATGTATGTTTTGCTTTAAATAGAACAATTACAAATCTCATTTATTAGTTTTGTTGAATTTTATTTCCCCAAAAATGTAATTGTAGAATGTTCATGAAACGGGAAATATTGTACACAGCACAGTTTTAGTGTACACCTCAAAACATGCCAACACTTTTTAATTTGTTTCAAATTCCAGTTTGACTTTTCTGTTCTAGCTACTCATTTTATTCTGGCAGCATCGAAATGGGCTTTTGAAAAACTTTGCATGAACAAGAAAATGTCATTGTGGCAATATGTTTCCATCGTGTGCTATATTTTAGGGCTGTTTTTGTCATCCTCTTCTGGGTCAGCTTCCATATGTTGTTCTTGTTTGCATGGAAATCATTTTCTGTACAGTCGTTTTCTTTTTCTTTTCTTTTTTTTTTTGCCTGCGTGCCACATCATCCAGCCGGGCATTGAATGTATTGTATTTTCTTTTTGTTATAGTGGCTTACAGACTCCCATGTTAGATAAATGAATGTTGACAGCAAGTGACAATGTGTTGTCTGTATTCACTGCGACATTCTGAATGAGGGTAATAATGATGTTTTTTCGCTGTACAACAATAAAGTAATGGATGATTGATTCATTTTATAAAATAAAATCTCATCAATCACAGTTTTTGGTCTTGTTTATTATCCATGGCAATCTACTGTCTCATTTTTTTAAGTGTGCTTGTATGTATACTTTTTTTTTCAAGCCAATGCATCATGATTTGTCATTTAAATTGCATCGTCATCTACTGCCTACACATCACTGCAAGCTTTTGACACATGAAATAATTTTTTTGTTGTTCAGCCTCCATGTCATTATAAAAGCCCATTAATGATATTTGCTCACAATTGTGTTCCTAATCATTTGAGTCACTGTACAGTTTATCTGAACTATATTGGGTGAGATCAGCAAGCAAGGTAATTTTTGACTCATACAAAAACGCACACCCCCTCCAAAAATGGTTTCTGATACATATCTTTGAAGCATTCCCACATATGTTATTGTGATTTTTATTCTCCACACTTTTTTTGCTGTGAAAGAACTACCACATAATACTTCCGATATACATCGTTCAAATTTCAACTTGAAATTCATGCCTCCCGGGGTATATATTGTCTGATTACAGTATTACAGTATTTGCACAATTTAACGTTAAATATCAACTTTTCCCCATTCATTTGCAATGGGACAGACATTGAATGCAACTTTCCACGCCCACTTCCATAGATACAATTGATCATCATTGCCAGGTGTCTGATACTGCTTGGTGGCGCAGTTGGTAAAGTGCATTGTCCAGCAACCAGGAGGTTGCAGGTTTGAATCCTAGCTCCGACTGTACATTGCAAATATATCCATGGCTGTTATGCTAAGTGATATACATGTATACCAAGCCACAATCAGATCAGGAAATGCATTATAATATCACTGAAATTATTAAATCATGTCATCTTTCAGCATCAGTTGACACTTTTCAAAATGAATATGCAATTAGCAATGAATTTGAACAAGTCAAGACAGGTAACTCAGCAATAGAGCAATTGCAGTTCAAATCCTACTTGGACCATATTATAGTACATTCGATGGTTCGATACCAACTGACTATCAAATCAGAAAATGGATTATAATGAAACTGAAATGAGTAAATACATGTTGCATTTCAGCAACAGATGACACTTTTCAAAATAAATACGCCATTAGCCGTACATTTTAACAAGTTTGGTCAGTCCTTAGAGCAATTACCTCCCACCACGGAGAACCTGTTTCAAACACCGCTTGGACCACATTTTAGTACATTCGATGGTTCGATACCAACTGACAGGAAATGTATTAAAATTTCTCTGAAATTATTAAATTCTATTTTAGACAGATTGCAGTTCAAGTTTTCTTTTTTATTCATTTGTCATTTAACTACAATCAAAAAATGTTAATTTGTAATTTATCTTTCAATTTACTTCATAAGCACATGCATTCAAATCTTAGCATTCAACTTTTCAGCATTCCCACGCAATTTCTGCAGAAATATCCAGTACTATTTACAGTAATTGCAAATCCTTTGCTTGCATTTACAGCCTCTTTCAAATATTGTTTGTTTTGGGGATAAGTATGGGCTGTCTTCCACTTCTTTCGCCCAATTTCATATTATGGGCCATTCTTTTGTTGCGTTTCCACATTCACTGTGGTTGCGTCTTTCTTTAAATTGGCAAACAAAATAATACTGCAGAGTTCATGTTGCTCCTCCCATCATATTAAATCAGTGAAGATTAATAAACCCGTCCCAGGATAAGACATTCAGGTCCAAAATCATGACCTCCTCTGAATTTCACACACTGTGACTCAAAAACAAAACAACAAAGATACAGTACCGATGCCGTCCTTGCCTCGCGTGAGGCGCAGAGCCTGGTTAGGCAAAGCGAGAAAAAGTACAGAATATTATCTTCCTTATTTCACACACTGGAAACAAAACAATTGGGTTCAGCAAGGCAAGAAGAAGCAGTGGTGTAGAGGTCCCTGGAAAAGTGGGTATACTCTCAATTTTCACCACTTTATTTTTAAGTAGTCCAGAAAAAGTCCTATTTTAGAAACAGTGACATGTAAGAATTAAAAATCTGTCATTTGTATTCTCTCACAATAATAAAATGATCATGGCTTGTTAAGAACAGTTTGGTAACACAAGCAGCCCGAAATAATGTAAAATGTATTTATCAAAACCAGTCATTTTTATCCATCTCAGGGGCCGCCATTTTGCCACTTGCTGTCGACTGAAGATGACATCACAGTTGCGCAGGTAACAACCAATCGGAGCGCAGCTTCAGAAAACAGGTGAGCTCTGATTGGTTGCAACATTGATATCATCTTCAGTCGACAGCAAGTTGCAAAATGGCAGCCCCGAGATGGATAAAAATGGCTGGATTTTGCTTCATAACTCTTCATATTCCAAAAATGTAATATTAATCATAATGTGATGTTTAGACTTGTGACAGTAGTAACATATTATTGTCAAGAAATGTCTATGGTTGACTTCCACTTTGAAAATCTAGTACCAGCCTAGCTACTCTAAAACTAAACTAGAGCATGTAGCAGTTGGTGTGTAACCGGCAGTGTCCGTCCCAGGAATCAAACGCATGTCGCGATCATTCGATCAAGTATCCCGCGTACAAGGGCTAATCAGTTCGCCTGAGCTAAATTTTTGGGTCACCTTTGCGGCTCGGGGGAGCATTTAAAGGATTGCTTTCCTCGGCATGACCCGCCCTACTCTGCCTCTGATTGGGTCATCAGTCCTCATGCCAAAACTTACGTACGGTACAATTGCAACTGTTGTATCAATTCATTATCAATATTCTGTTACCCAATTCTGTTTTTCTCTTGGTTGCACATGATACTGTTTTGTAAGTGGATGTTGATTTTTTTTTTTATTGGCAATTTCAGCCTCTTATGTGCCACATTGCCATGTCGATCTAATGAATCCATAGTCTTCAACATCAGTAGAGCTGACTGATGTAATTTGAACTGTATTAGCAATGAGACTGTTCCTTTGATCAATTTGGTTTCAAATTCACTCGCTAAATTTCTACCAGCTGGCCCTTGATGACATCAGCAACTTCCATCCTCGGACTTGTTGGTTAGAGCAAGCCAAGTTGCAAAACTAGACAAATATGTCTGTTGCAATATTGTGCACATATTATTATATTTAAATAAACCATAGCTGTTGAGTATGCCATATTTATTCAGCTTACTATATTTTTGTTGTGTTACTAGTTGTGTTTTGCATTATTGATGTTTTTTATAATTGCAAAATGAAACTAGTGATATTAAATGATAATCAAATTGTGCTTAATCTAAAGGTATATAGTCTCACCTATGGAGGACCAAAACCGCCAAAATTAATATGTTAATAAATAAATAAAAGCAAAAATAAAAACAGATGTAAAATATACAATTCAAAAATTAAATCCCCAAAAATAAATATAAATGGAAATAAAAACAACTATATATATATATATACATGCATACATAAAAGTAAAAACACACACTCTGTCAGGACGAAATATTATTCAAATGAAGGGGCGGTCCTAAGCGTGTCTTGGATTGGACTCCGCCATTGCAACCTGTACAAGCCATTTTAGAGTATAAGTCGCATTTTTGGGGGGCAATTTATTTATTTATTTTTAAGAACACTAGACCTTGGACTCGCATTCAAAATCCCCGTTCCCATTCGAAAGCTCAGAGCGCTGTTCAAATGTGACTCAAAAGCAAAACAACAACAAATATATAGTACCGATGACTTCCTTGCCTCGCGTGAAGCACAGAGCCTGGTTAGGCAATGCGAGAAAAAGTACAGCATATTATCTTTATGCTCATCAAAACAAGCACTTTCTAAAACTCCCTTTAGCAGTTCCCCTTTTCTTAGGAGACATTCTGACTTATATTGATAGAAGGCTATTTAGTATTCACTGACGTGACGGGATCCGCCTCTCATGATGGGTCAACTTTCCAACCGAATCAACTGTGTTTACACCGAATGTTCTTTTGTTATTGATGAACGCCACCCGCAGCTTCCTCTAACGTTACTTCTGTAAGCAAGACGTATGCGGAAGGTTTAGCTCAACACTCCTTGTTGCGGTACATGTTGAAACGTTTGATTAGTGGAATTGATTGGATTACAAACATTTACCGATGTTACTGGCCGGACTGGACTACATGGCAACGTCTCATATGCTCTGAGTTAGGATGGCCCGATCCCAAAACACGGACATTCTTGCGTCTTCTGTACTTTCGGCTTTTATTGGTTGCTATGTGCATTTATCTCTCGGGATATTTTTTAAATCAAGTTAGCTAGTTCCCTGACAGCGCTAGCTACTAGCACTACCCTGTTACAACAAAAACAACAACAACATCACTTATTTTCGTATACTTTAACAACAATTTCAACTTTTGGGCTGCTGGGAAATTAAAAAAAGAAACATTAAGGAGGGCATTTGGAGAGATCTCAAAATTGAACATCTTGACCACCAGATCTATTTTTAGCCAGAACTAGCCACGGCTAGCGGCTCACATACTGTATATCACGATCGCATTATGGTAAAAGCATTTTTACCATCTTACAATGACACTTACCTTAATCAAAATGGTCAGGACACACTGGTAGACTTTGTTGGTTGAAAATTCTTTCGATTTATCTTTGCAATTCCGGACACTTCTTTGTTCGTTTCCATTCGACATTCCAAGGACCTGTGAACGGCACACAATGCGGGGCAAATGATGTCATGTGAATACTACCTATATTGTTCATGTTTGTGAATGAAAAAGAAGGGGGGAGGACATACTCAAGGGGCCATTCCGCTTACGCCCCGACATTTACTTCCATTGTTGATACCAGATATGATAGGGCTGTAAGATTTAATGTATGCATATAAAGTGAAATATTTCTTCATAAAACATGGACACGTTTTCCCCCTGAATAACCATTAACTCATTTACTCCCAAAAATGTATAAATATGTTCTATTAAAAATATTACCATGCTCCCAAAGACGTATTTATGCGTTTTTAATATGTGTGTGTGTGTGTGTGGGGGGAGCATACAGAAGGCTTTGATGCAGCCTCTGAACTGATGAGAATGGTTGAAGCAATGGTAGTTATTACAGAAAAATGGCCAGCAGGTGGCAGCGGAATATAAGAGATCAACCAGGGCCATGTTGCAACAAGTTATTTTTGTCAGTGTTTTCAACAGGAATTTGAATAATGATGAAACTTAGCTATATTCTAATGCTAACTGCTGCAAAACGGAAACAGATATATAATATATATGATAGAAATGTACTTTTTTTCCCTGATGAAAGAAGAGACTCTTTCTTTTGGTAGGTTCCATGTTTTCATAGCTATAGAACCCAATATTCTGCAAAATCAGTCAAAATCCTGTAAAACAGCCGGGAGCGACGAGGGTTGCTTCAGTGAAAATTGCTGGGAGTGAATGAGTTAACCACAAACCAAGCCACGAAACATTCCTGCTTCGATCCTTTAATGTGACGTCATCAGCAAATCTTGAAGGACGACAGTGAAATGACACACCAAATAAACGGGAGGCAGAGCAAATTAGCATTATGAAGTGAATAATAAGAAGTCTACGAAACAGCTGGACCACAAACACAGAACTCACGTTACTGCATTGAATGACTTGATTTCTACAAAGATTCAGAGGGTTCGATACCCGTTTAACAGTTCAGGTTGTACCCTTGCCTGCCGCCCAAAGATAGCAGGTTCCAGCACACCCATGACCCCGGTGAGCATAAGCAGTTCAGACAATAAATGGAATAGATAGATGAATAGAATAGATGGATGAAAACGTGTGGATTCAAGCAAAAGGTGCTGTTTTTTAACTTGTGTATCTAATCCAGATGTTAATACTGATGTAATTTACTTAGGATACTTAAAAAGAGGGCTTGAATGGCAACATACAGGAATTGGTCCCAGTGTTCAAATACTGTAGCAGGGGAGTGGAGGTCAATAATTACTCTAGTCATGGGAGGGGCTGTGATCACGTAATAGTCACGTGACTTCAGGATCTCTATTAAAGAGTTTTTGGCCCCAGTCCAAATTGGAAATATATTCTTGTTGGATTGTACATTTTACAAATGTTTTGAAATGTTCAAAAACAACACTTAAGTTTCCCAAATTACTTCCAAGCCTAACTCAATGCTTTACGTTTAGGGAACATGACCATGTCATGCGCCTGCAGATTAATAACTCGATCAAACCTATCTCGTTATTTTCTAAATTGTACAAGGTGACTGTGGCGGTTTGTTGACTTTGCAGGACCTAGCACCACCTGTCAGGAGGATTCCTGTGCCAACATGGGGATTTGCATCCAGCAGTGGGAGAACTACACGTGTGACTGCTCCATGACCTCCTACACCGGGACGCAGTGCAATGATCGTAAGTGCGGATGTGTCACACTCATATTACAACTTCCATATTATGGTCAAAATCCCTAAAATGGGTATAATTAGAAGCGTTATGGGACGCGAGTCACATGACTTGACTCATGTTGGACACGTTGGGACTTTCTTGGCTTCACTTGACTTGGTGTTCCTAAGACTCAACTTGACTTACACTTGAAACACATGACTGGACACGTCTTGCCTGTTTACAGAAAGTATTGATTTTCAACATGCGCTCTGAAAGAGAAGCTTTTTTGTGTGTAGTGTCTGTAAACCTGGCAACCCACCAGAATGCTATAATTCGGAGTGCAGTTGCCACCTCATGCAGCATTAGTACTACAAGCATTATAGAAGGAGCTCTGAAGATTGCTACATTTCGATTCAATGATAATTCCAAGATCTGTTACAAGCTTAATAAAAATTAGAAGAAGTAGAAAAAATTTGATTAATTGCAAATGAATACAGAAAATTATGCAATTAATTAATCATCCACCAGCTCTATATAAACTTACTGTACTTTGTGCACCTCCTGCATGGACTCTAGGAAATTAGTTTCTTCTTCCACCATGTCAAGGTCTGTGCGCATTTCACACACCGGTTTTAAATGGAATGAGAGGAGCCGCTTCCAATGGCAGCGAATCAAGAGTGTCATGTGAAAAATACCAGTTTTTGCCCCTCTGTGAAAATACCAAAACCCAGTCTAGCCTTCCACTTTAAGGAGCGAGACCAAGATACTGAGAAGAATTGGCCCATTGAAAAACACAGCAGCCCAACAAGACACACTGACTCCGGATTTACAGGACTTTGCTATTGCAGTGTGTTTACTATGGGCTGCCACACTCATGTTGTTGTATTCTGTACTTAATGATTTCAAATTCTCTTGCTCTGTTCAGCTGGCACCACGTACATCTTCGGCAAAGGAGGGGGCCTCATAACATTCAAGTGGCCGGCCAATGAGAGACCAAGCACCAGGACCGACAGGCTGACAGTTGGCTTTAGTACCTCGCTCAAAGACGGCATCCTTGTCAGGATCGACAGTGCCCCTGGTCTGGGGGACTATCTCATGCTGCATATTGTAAGTTCACAGCATAAGCGTTGCTTTTTCCATGAAGCACCAGAGCAAGATGCTCCAAGAATGCAAGAACACAAATGCCAAATAGAGTGTGGGATCCTTCCCACGCTAAATTCTTAATTTCCAATACAGTGGCTTGACCTTAACCTTGTTTTGGAAATGAACTAGAACTGAATTTGAGAGTCAGGCTCGATTGTCCTACATTAGGTAGGTTAATCACATTGTGGAAGATGTTAGATCTGAAAATGAAAACCCAGCTGGTGCAATCACGATGGCCCAGTATTTAAAAAAAAAATTAGATCCAGATTAAATTGATCTAGATTTCCAAATCCCATTTTTCTGATCCATGGATCATGAGTTTTTGTCCCGGTACTTCAAAACTTTGCTGGATTGGATCAGAATAATCTGGATCCTCTTGGATTGAGATCTCCAAATCCATCCCGCGATTCCCGCCCCCAGGATCACAGGCTGGTCAGGGGACCATATTGTATTTTATAGACCAAATAGTGGCTTTGATAAATCAATATACCAAATGTAATTTTACCACTTGCTGTCCAATGAAAATGACATCACAATTGCTCAGTGCAAACACAATATTAATCAGAATGCCGTGTTTAGACTAGTGAAGGCACAGAAAATGTTAGGGTTGATTTGCCTTTTAAATTTTGTTGCTGTTAAATTTTGGGATGAAGCAATTTATTTTTTCGTTACTCGTAAAAAAGTACATAATGAGGTTTAATTGTGGGAATGCTGAAGTCACAGGTAGCAGTAGTGATTCAAAATTGATTCAAATATGTTTAAATTTTCTGCATTTAGCAGCTTTAAACATCCATATTTTTTCAATGTCATTGAACATTATTTTGATGATAAAGCATTTCACATGCATTCAAATGTTACACTCGATTACTAAATACAATTACATACAGTATCACTTTATGTCAACAATGCAGTAGTTTAAGCAAATGACTAGCATGTGGAAAGTCAGTGTTCAATTCCTTTTTGGAATTTAATTTTTTTCCAATTCAATTTCTGAAATAGTAACATACATTTTATTAAATATCATCGATTTTATTAAATATCATTTGACATTGATGATACATCAATTACACTCAATTACTCTATTCATTTACATAAAATGTCACTGATACTTCCATAACCTCAATAGTGTGGTGGTTAAAGCACTTGACTGGAATGGGGAAGGTTCTAGGTTTGAATCCTGCTTCTTTTTTTCCCATCCAACTACAATTAACAATTAGTAGTTTTCACATATCTTCATCTTTTGATTTACTTTACAAGCATATCACAAGCATTCCGCATGCATTCATCTTTTTTTTTGGGGGGGGGGGGGGTAGTTTATTACGAATATCTCTTACACACATTATTAATTCTGAGAAATGCAAGCGATATTTATTTATTGATGAGGAAATTGTGGGATCACAGTCTAATCCTACCCCGAGGTGGGATTATTTTTTTTCAGGATCAAACTTGATCCACATCTGGGACTGAAGTTTTGAAATACCCAACACGGGCTCAAATCTGGATTAAAGGCAGGATTTGAATTTCAAGATTAAATGTGGTTTGAAATACTCCATTTCGGATCCGATCTGGGTCTAATTTAATTTGCCAAATTTAATCCTTGTGGATTATGTCTGAAATACTGGGCCCAGGTGTCCATCTAGCAGGGGTGGCCAAGTTCGGTCCTCGAGAGCCACTATCCAGCCTGTTTTCCATGTTTCTCTCCACTAACACACCTGATTCATGATCAGGATCGTTGTCAGGCTTCTGCAAAGCTTGCTGGTGATCTGATCATTAGAATCAGCTGCGCTGAAGGAGGAAGACATGGAAAACAGGCTGGATAGTGGCTCTCGAGGACCGAATTTGGCCACCCCTGATCTAGCGTATGTGGACAGGGAGGTGGCACTATGGATTTATGGTGCTCTCTGGTGGACACTACAAGAAAGCACAATTCCCTTCTTTGATTTCAGAGATTATTAGTCTGTCACAAAACTATATTTATATTGTAATCTAATCCAGATACAATATAAAACATAATTATCATAAAATATCTTTGCAAGGTCATTGCTATTTTCGCATGATTCATTCATAATCATCCAAGTACAGTACATTGCTCGCCTGACTTGCGCAGGCAGCATGGATTCAGTTCCTACTCAGTGGCTTGTACATGAATTTTTTTGTCGAGCTCATTGTGTGCACTGTGATTGACAGGCGACCATTCCAGCCTGTAGTTTGCCTTTTGTACAAAGACAGAATAGGCCCGAACTCTCAGCGACACTCAACAGAAACGGAATGTATAAGTGGTATCTAAGTGCACAAAAACAATGGAGATGTTTCAGTCACAATACTCTGTATCCTGTGTCATCAATAAATCAATCAATACAATTTCATGTTCTGTTCATGAGTGGCAAATATTGTTCAAATAGCAAGCCTGTGTTTATTAAAAAGCAACTGTTTTTGTGTCATTTTAGCAACAAGGCAAAATTGGTGTGACGTTCAACATTGGGACAGTGGATATCAGTGTACAAGAGAGCAGTACCCCAGTGAATGATGGGAAGTATCATGTGGTCCGCTTCACCAGAAATGGTGGTAACGCTACGCTGCAGGTTGATAACTGGTCCATCAATGAACACTTCCCGACAGGTACCAACTCACATCCCTCATTAATACAGAAACTATTGTTGCTGTTTGTAGTGTGTTAAACTTTAGCCTACTGCTGATATTTTGCTTTGCGTCAGAGGGACAAATCTTTAAAATAACTTTCTGTATAATACAGAATTGTAGTCGCTGTCAGGGATTTGGGACTGCGTGGGAAAAAAAATCTGTTTTCAATGCTGAAAATTGAATATACTACAGTAATCCCACCTTCGTCACGGGTTCAAGCCAATCCGCTATTTTGCATTTTTACTTCTTTTTTTTTTTGTACAACTATAATGGCTATTTTGGTCTAACGCTAGTCTATTTGGTATTTAATTCCACTCTTGACCACTAGATGTAGTTGTAGTTGAAAATTATTGCATGTTATCCGCTGTAATCTTGATTTTTAAGACATAAAGCAACATCTCTTTTCTAATGTATATCTTTGAGCATTATTATTAATGTATATGGTGTCGGGGAAAGTGTGATTTCTTTGCTCACACATTAAGGGATTAGTGCACTGTACAATATTTTCATCATCAATCTCTTGCTCTCAATATATATGTGTTTAAATGTGTTTCTAGGATGATTCTTTTTTTATGTGTATTATTTGAAAAAAATAAAAATAATTCCCTAAATGCTATTTATGTGAAAATAAAATAAAAAATAAAACACGCTTAGGGAGCTCATTTTATACATAATCACGGCACTCACCTGTTCGGATTAACCTGTTCACCTGTGGGATTTGATGAACAATCCTCAACTTTCTGAGTCATCTGATCTTATTTTGGAACGTGTTGCGGCCCAAAAAACCCCCAAACAAAATTAAGTTAATGATTATTTGCTAAAAACAATAAAGTGTATCAGTTTGAACATGAACTCATTTGCTCCCCAAAAAATGTATAAAACCGTTCTATTTTAAATATTGCCATGGTCCCAAACGTATGTTTTTTTAAAGGTTTTTTTTTTTATGCTAGAGCACACAGATGGATTTGCTGCAGCCTCTGACCTGAAGAGGTCGCTTAAAGCAATGGTAGTTATTACAAAAAATGGCCACTAGGTGGCAGCAGAGTACAAGAGATCAGCCAGGGCCATGTTGCAACAAGCTCTTTTTGTCAGTGTTTTCAACAGGTTTGTGAATATTGATGAAACTTAGCAATAGTTTAATGATAATTGCTGCAAAACGGAAACAAAATACAAATGTACTTTTTTCCTGATGAAAGAAGAGACTCTAATCTTTCTTTTGGTAGGTTGACTGTTTTTATAGCAATAGAACAATATTTTGTGGGCTTTGCAAAATCAGTTAAAATCCAGTTTAAAAAAAATGGGAGCAAAGGGGGTTGCTACAGTGAAAATGACTGGGAGTAAATGAGTTAAATATCTTGTCTTTGTAGTGTATTCAATTATAAGTTGAATATGTTGAACATTGTAAATCATTGTATTCTGTTTTTACTTAACACAATGTCTCAACGTAGTTGGAATTGTGTTTGTAGAACAACATAAAAGTTTTTCACTAAACTTTTAACTTTTGAACTAACTTAAAAAAAAACACAAAAAAGAAGATAAATAAATCCGCGAAAATTGCTAGGCCATAAACCTGGAACCCGCAATGGAGGGGGATTTGCTGTAATACTAGTGGCCTTTGCAGTGTGTGCTCAACATTCCATACATGTGTATTTTTGAGCTCTTTGCCCATTTAAAAAGAAAAAGTCTAGATTTACAAATGTGAAGTCAACAGGAAAAAACATATATTTTAAAGAACTATTTAGATAGATTAAACATGTTAATTTTTGTCTTGATGACACAAGCTTGATGACAACTAAATCATTGTACATGTTTTGTTAAAGGGAACAGTGACATTGAGCGGTATCAAATGGCCAATAAGAAAATTCCTTTCAAATATTCCAGGCCAGTTGAAGAATGGCTACAAGAAAAAGGTATTTGCAAACATTTTTGCTCTTTAATATGTTCTTACTTTGCTCATGTACTTTCAATTTCAATGAATCAGTGGATTTTTCTTTTCAAATCTGAATCAGATAATGCTCAATGAAAAATACTCAAAATGTGTATCGGCGAGGGGTGTCAAAATTAGTGCATTCATTTTGACTTAATTTAGAGTTCCTTTAACGCCACTCTTTTTTTTTTACGCACGATTAATGACTGCCCCTTACTTGGAAGGCTTGTACTGGGGGAATTCCAGTCGCAACACAGCAGACACGTCCACGTCAAAATAAGTAATAACTTTAATAATAATGCATGTATATGTGGAGACTGGGGTTAAGTTGCATTTTACAATTTTAAAAACACAGAAATTCACAAATTAGTTCATATTAGAGATTAGATAGCTCTTAATCTGAAAAGAAAAATGCACCAATGTCTTGCAAATGCAATTATGCCATCTAGTGGCAGAAAAATAACCTCAACACAAATCAATATCACACAGTTTTTTTTAAATTACATTAGTACATTTTTTAAACTAAATTTTATGAATTATTATAAAATTACTGTATCAATGACTAAAAGATGCGGCCATATTTCCATTAGTTTAACATTTTTTCCACTTTTATGTTAACAAGAGAATGAAAAAATATTTTATTGTACATTTATTGTACATTTAGAACAGATATCAAATATTCGATTAATCGTGAGTTAACTATTGAAGTCATGCTATTAATTACGATTTAAAAATGTAAATGCCTGTCACTCCTAGTATTGGCCCATTCCAGACTTTTTTTTAAGCATAAAATTAGCATACACTGTACATGAAATGTTGCTATCCACATTATGATAATAAAATTATGACCTGTTGAGTAGAAGCATCTGTGGCTAGAGCCAAAATGTTTCAGGGTTTTTACTTTGTGGATCTGAATTCCCCAACCCTGTTTGAGACACGGTCTAAACTATCAATTTAAAATAAGCGGTTTCACATCCAATTTTGTATTTTGCGCCTCAGCCAAACATACAGAAACGCAAAACTGAGAATGGGCATTTTCAGTTTGTAGATATATACGGACAATTTTATAATCGTAAAACAGCCTGCTGTCTGTACTTTAGGTCTCTGTTGTATTTTTTTCATATATGTGGCTGTTTCTGTGTAGGACGGCAGCTGACCATATTCAACACTCAAGCCACAGTTGCAATTGGTGGAAGCGATCATGGGCGGCCATTTCAGGGTCAACTGTCAGGTCTTTATTACAATGGCCTCAAAGTGTTGAACATGGCTGCTGAGAGCAACCTCAACGTCAAGATAAATGGGAGTGTGAGGCTGGTCGGCGAGAGCCCCAGTGGGGCAGGCTCGGCCAAGTCCACTGCCATGCCTTCAGATGTCTCCACTACCTTCATTGAGACGACTACCATGATGTCCACCACCACCACACGGAAACACAGGTCCTCTTCAACGGTATGGGTTAAATGATATGGTTTTAGACAGAGGTGGCAAATCCAGGCCCTGGAAGTAAAAACCCTGTAACAGTTTTGCTTTAGCCCCTTGTGCTAGCTAGCAAGCTCCCTAGCTAGTTACCTGCTAGGGAGCTAGCTAGCTAGCACCTGGGAAAGTAAAAAAACTGTCACAGTTTTGCATTAACATTAGCTAGCTAGCACAAGGGGCTAATGCAAAACTAGCTAGCTCGCAGGTGCTAGCTAGCAAGCTCTCTAGGAGTTACCTGCGAGGGAGCTAGCTAGCTAGCACAAGAGGCTAAAGCAAAATTAGCTCCCAGGTTCTAGCTAGCGAGCTTCCTAGCTAGATACCTGCTAGGGAGCTAGCTAGCTAGCACCTGGGAAAGTAAAAAAAACTGTCACAGTTTTGCTTTAACTTTAGCTAGCTCCCTAGCAGGTAACTAGCTAGGGAGCTCGCTAGCTAGCAAGTAAAAACCCTGCCACAGTTTTGCTATAACCCCTTGTGCTATTTAGCTAGCTCCCTAGCAGGTATCTAGCTAGGAAGCTCGCTAGCTAGCACATTGGAGATAGTTTTGCTTTAGCCTCTTGTGCTAGCTAGCTAGCTCCCTCGCAGGTAACTACTAGAGAGCTTGCTAGCTAGCACCTTCGAGCTAGCTAGTTTTGCATTAGCCCCTTGTGCTAGCTAGCTAATGTTAATGCAAAACTGTGACAGTTTTTTTACTTTCCCAGGTGCTAGCTAGCTAGCTTCCTAGCAGGTAACTAGCTATGCAGCTCGCTGGCTAGCAACAGCTAGCAGGTAACTAGCTAGGGAGCTTGCTAGCTAGCACAAGGGGCTAAAGCAAAACTGTAACAGGGTTTTTACCTTCTTTCCCAGGTGCTCACTAGCGAGCTCCCTAGCTAGTTACCTGCTAGGGAGCTTGCTAGCTAGCACCTGGGAAAGTAAAAAAACTGTCACAGTTTTGCATTAACATTAGCTAGCTAGCACAAGGGGCTAATGCAAAACTAGCTAGCTCGCAGGTGCTAGCTAGCAAGCTCTCTAGGAGTTACCTGCGAGGGAGCTAGCTAGCTAGCACAAGAGGCTAAAGCAAAACTAGCTCCCAGGTGCTAGCTAGCGAGCTTCCTAGCTAGATACCTGCTAGGGAGCTAGCTAGCTAGCACCTGGGAAAGTAAAAAAACTGTCACAGTTTTGCTTTAACTTTAGCTAGCTCCCTAGCAGGTAACTAGCTAGGGAGCTCGCTAGCTAGCAAGTAAAAACCCTGCCACAGTTTTGCTATAACCCCTTGTGCTATTTAGCTAGCTCCCTAGCAGGTATCTAGCTAGGAAGCTCGCTAGCTAGCACCTGGGAGATAGTTTTGCTTTAGCCTCTTGTGCTAGCTAGCTAGCTCCCTCGCAGGTAACTACTAGAGAGCTTGCTAGCTAGCACCTTCGAGCTAGCTAGTTTTGCATTAGCCCCTTGTGCTAGCTAGGTAATGTTAATGCAAAACTGTGACAGTTTTTTTACTTTCCCAGGTGCTAGCTAGCTAGCTTCCTAGCAGGTAACTAGCTATGCAGCTCGCTGGCTAGCAACAGCTAGCAGGTAACTAGCTAGGGAGCTTGCTAGCTAGCACAAGGGGCTAAAGCAAAACTGTAACAGGGTTTTTACCTTCTTTCCCAGGTGCTCGCTAGCGAGCTCCCTAGCTAGTTACCTGCTAGGGAGCTTGCTAGCTAGCACAAGGGGCTAAAGCAAAACTAGCTCCCAGGTGCTAGCTAGCGAGCTTCCTAGCTAGATACCTGCTAGGGAGCTAGCTAAATAGCACAAGGGGTTAAAGCAAAACTGTGGCAGGGTTTTTACTTGCTAGCTAGTGAGCTCCCTAGCTACTTACCTGCCAGGGAGCTAGCTAAAGTTAAAGCAAAACTGTGACCGTTTTTTTTACTTTCCCAGGTACTAGTGAAATGATGTGTTTCTTTGGTTCCCGTGTTCATGATGTTGATTATCAAAACTGACAATGAGATCGGTGAATTCAGACTTTCCTTAAGGATTTATTATCATAAGCTTATGGACAGAGGAGAATGCAGCCAAGCGGCGCCATGTTCTTTCCCATCTGTAACGCCCCTCCCAGAGCAAGTCACTAATATTCTTCCGTCCTTCTGAAAGTCCCTCCCCTCTCTCTGCTCTCCTCTCAGACAGTCATATGATACCTCAATACACATCACCAAATGCTCCTCCTCCTTCTTCTTCTTCCTCCAAGCAGTCACAAGATGGAAAACAGAAGATCAAATAAAGATTGACGTTGTTTTCAGAGCCAGTCTTGTTGGCACCAGACCCCACAAAATGGCTAAGGAATGTGTGAACAGAGAAAGCCACCCCCTCACATCATTTGAATTATCACACAGAGCTATACTGAGTAAATTAAAGCAATTATGTCCAATTCTAAATAGTTATAACTAAATCAAAACAGTTATAATTAAATTGAAACAGAATATTCACTTCACTAGCTAGCACAAGGGGCTAAAGCAAGACTGTAGCAGGGTTTTTACTTTCTTTCCCAGGTGCTAACTAACGATCTCCCTAGCAGGTAACTAACTAGGCAGCTCGCTAGCTAGCACCAGCTAGCAGTTAACTAGCTAGGGAGCTTGCTAGCTAGCACAAGGAGCTAAAGCAAAACTGTGGCGGGGTTTTTACTTTCTCGACCTGGATTTGCCACCTCTGTTTTTAGAATTCCTTGAGTGAAAGTCGTGAAATAATGTATTGTGTGTGGGTTTTTTGTGTGGGTTTTTTTTTTTGTCCTGGCCTCTGTCGGTCTTTGTTGCTTTTGACAATCAAATTGTGATCAAGAAGCATGCAACAGATGATTTTGCGTCATCTGCGGAGTGTTCCAGTGACGATGAAGACCTGGAGGAGTGCGAAACTGGTCATCCAGGTGGGCTAGGTTAGTTTGCATTTGCTTGCTTTCTATGTGCCTTCATGCTTCAGCACCAGTATGGATGATGGCAGTCTCAAAGCATCACATCCCCATGGTTAGACAAAGTGTAACTTCATTTGAAAACAATTAAACTGGCCATTTGTCATATTGATAAGAGCAGAATGTCATTATTGTCATGAACTACACTTGCACATGGGGTCATCCATGTGGTTAACATGGTCACATACACACATACAAATTTCGTCTGCTGCTAGAGATTTAAAAAAAAAAAAAAGTGAGTGCATACATCATAAACAAGTGAAATTTGTATCAAAGTGAACCATTATGAGCCAGTGATGCTGCCATTCATCACTATCCTTCTTTTGAAACAGTACATTTTATTAGTTTGGTTTAACGAATCTCATTACCATTTGTGGATTGTTTTGTATGTAATCATTTCATATGCACATTTTATTGTCCATATTTACAGTAGATGCTTGCATTTTTGCTTTAGAAAGAGAGAGAGAGAACAGATATCATTGAATTTCTGTGTATATTTTTTTTCTTTTATGGGTTTTGCTTCCAAGCATACTTGTTATTCTGTCTTTTCTACACCTAAATACAAAAACAATCCATTAAGCACTGGCAGAGATGGCAAATCCAGGTCCAGAAAGTAAAAACCCTGCCACAGTTTGGCTTTAGCTTGAAAGCTCTCTAGCAGGTAAGCAAGCACCCGGGGAGCTAGCTAACTAACACCTGGGGCTAAAGCCAAACTTTAGCAGGGTTTTTACTTTCTGGACCTGGATTTGCCACCTCTGTTAAGCAGTCTTTTTTTCTTTCTTTCTTTTTTACAAATAGAGAATGTATTTGAAAGAATTTGGGAATTTCCACATTACTTTTGACAAAATGGAGCCAAAAAAAGTGTTGGCTAAAGGTCAAGGAAGGTCATAATTTTTTCTCCCTCTCTCACATGAGACGATTGAGCTGACAACCAGTTGGCCATTCCCAATTTCTTTTAAAGGCTATGCAGGAGCTCATCATGTAAATGACGTCAAAGATGTGCAGTGTATTCTGAAATTTGTGGGGATTTGTGAAGAAAGACAACGACAGGGCCCCTGTCATCCAACCATGTTTACACAGAAATTCATGCCATTCTAACCCCGACATTATTTTGATGTTGACAGTGGCATGCTCTGTGCATTCAAAATGTACTTTTTTGTTCGTCTTTTCTTTCTTTTGTCACTCAGTATTATGAGCCAATTTGCATTTCCTGAATTTGCTGATGTAGTCTAAACCATCTGTCTGCTTTGCATGGACAGTATTTTACTTTTGTCATGCATTGCATAAAAATCCATTGTTTTCTTTCATGTTTGATTTTGTAGCATGCAGATGAAAATATTCCTTTCTCTAAGGCAAATTATTATTTTACGAAGGTTAGCCTATAAAGACAAAAGTAAATCCAATTGATGACAATTTCATTTGAGTGAAGAAAAAAAAAACTTTAAAAAGTGGGACAGTACATTTAAAAAGAATTGTAACAATAACATTTTTGTAATTTATATTTTGATGATTGGCACTATGGTTTTGAAAACTTTATTTTGCTCAATGAATTTTGTTCATCAATTTGCCTTATTTTGATTACAATACAGTCGAATTTGCTTTGCAGAAAAATATTTTTGCAGTCACAGCAACATTTAATGCAAACCCTGCATCATCTTGATTTTTTCCCCTTTTTTGGTTTTCAAGTTGTTGAGTGATACTGTTCTCTGTTATCCATCTGTTATGTCCTTAACTGGTCAATTTCACAAGATGGCAATTTAGTATCCTTTATATTGCAAAACAACAATTAGCATGTAACTCATTTCTGGCATAATACAAAACAAAAGTACAAAAACACTTTCTGGTCAACATTCTGCCCAGATTTCAAATGCAATCCATATGCAAAAATTGATCAAATGTCTTGCCTATATGAAAGTATAAAACAAACATGAAGCATACTTGCTTGACAAATATTTTGAAAGAAAATAAAAGAAGACTAAAGTATGAGATGAAATGTAAGGCCAACCAGAGGATAAACAAAGACAATTGAAAACCCATGGTGAGGTGAAGTGTAATAATTAATCGACTGAAGAATTTGGCTGATTGTGTGAAATTAATTGTTGATGAATCGTGTTATGACAAAGTGGACACTGCGAGGCTGCAACTACCAGAGGCACTGCTGATTGAGTCTCAACTCTTTTGTCTTTTGCTGATTCATCTGCCCCATCGATAATGGGCATTGCTGAAAACAGCTCACAGCTCAAAACATGACTTGAATGAAGTAATACTCAACAAAAATTGTTACAAAAGCAACCACATATACAGGGCTGGACTGGCCATCTGGCATACAGGGTTGATGCCCAGTGGGCTAGTGTCTTTTGGGGCCGATACAGAGCTATTTAATTATTATTTTTCCTCCATTTTACCCCAAGAGACTGGCCCACAATTTATAGGTAGCGGTCCATTAATCACACAACACTAAAACGAGTGCTCAGATAATGCAACATTTTCATCAATCCCCGTTCAATGCCATCTAATGGAATTGTTCTCAGTTTCAGTCCTACAGCTTCATGTGCCGTCTGGGTTGAATGCATACAAATGTCAAAGGACACCAAATACATTTCAACGTGTGTATCCATAATACCATGTGTGTAAGCAGATTTGTTTACAACTCTTAACAGGTTACAAATTTGTATTGATGACTCATTTGTTTAAAAACATATCAATGAAAGGCTTCACAAGTAATTAATCAGTTATATGCACATTATACAAGGTTCTAAATCAGACATTTGAGTGTGCAGTACTAAGGCGTTTAAAAAAAAGTCTTGTTCTACTCAAGTAATCCAGGGGTCCGTTTCACAAAGAAGGTTCAACAAACTCTAAGACTAACCCTGAATTTACAAACCTGGAGTTAAGCGCGTGCACCACCACTCTAAAAAGACCGCATCAACGGAGCCCAGATTCAACAAGTTACCATGGCAACTCTCTAACTGGAAATTTTTATGTCAGATTCAGTGAACCTAGAACATTAAATAAACAACAGACAACAAAGGAAGACAAAAGACTTGGTTTATTTTTGCTCATGAGGAGAACGGACAGAGATGTGCACAGTTACAATCTCCTACCACTCTTAGCACATTCTGTCAAGCCCTCTCTTTTTATTTTTTTTTAAGGGCATTCCCTAGTTATGCAACCGTTGCTGCCCGAAAGGGTTTGGGAAGGCAGCAGCAACATCTATCTTGTGATAAGGTCACAGTTCCTGTTTTGCAACTGCAGCTCTGCTCTCATCACAGACGACACCAAACCATATGGTTCAAACATAGATCACACTGCTGAATAAATGCTTTGCAATACTATAAGAGAAAATATGGGATAACATATGTACATTTATTCTAACACTTAATGCGATCATATGGCAAATTTGAACATATCTTTATGAAAAAGTGCAACACCGCAGCAGCTGCAAAAACAAGGGAGATGACGTGGGAGAACGTTGTTGCTCTGGTCAATGCGTAAATTTAAATGTAGTCCTTTGCAATCACAATGATATTACAGGGGAAACCTGCTTGAATGGTAGCGCATTCATTTAGCTTCTTTTTTTATTTTTTTTTTTATAACAGACGGCAGAACTATGTTACGCCAAAACTCGCCAGCTGACTTAATGAACGAGGAAATCAAATGTTGTGTGTGTCTGAAAGGAGGCAGAGACAGAGAGAAACTCAAGGTTCACTGTGATAAACATGATACCGACCAGGTTAGGTTCATAGAGTCTGTCACTATGGTAACTGATCAAGAGCTTAAGTTACCTCTTTTTATGAAACAGGCTAGAGCTACCCCTCTTTCTCTGGTTTGAGTAATACCGCTTCCTGAAATGGAAAACTCACAGTTTCCCGCTGTCAGGTTCAGTCAATCTAAAACATTTAATAAACAATAAACAAGGAAGGAAGACAAAAGACTTAGATTATTTTTACTCGCGAGGAGAACCGAGAGAGATGTGCTCAGTTACAGTCTCCTGCCCGCTCTGAGGCACACTGTCCTGAGCACTCTCTTTTTATTTTATTACAGGGCGTTCCAACAACAAAATGTTTCAGTCCTTATTTTGTGATAAGGGCACAGTTCCTGTTCTGCAGCTGCAAGAGCACGAGTCATGCTTTGCAATACTTTAAGAGTAAATATGGGATAACTTATGTATATTTATTCTAACACTGGCATTTCAGAGTTTTCACTAAACCTGCTTTGTGAAACAGACCCCATTTGTCAACCGCCACCTGCACGCTGCTCCAGACTGCCGCTCTTTCTGCTAATCCAGGGCTGCAAACTGGCTTGTCTGCTCTTAAGGGTTTTACTAGGCATGAGTCATTTCCTTAATTGTTTACACGTAAACATGCGCAATCTTACATGACGTATTAGGCCCTAAGTAGATCCACGTAGCCTGGAGTGCCAAAATAAGAACTGCTCTTCAATCAAATTTAATTGTTCAAGTTCAGGATGGGTAGAAATCTCAAGTGGGAATTGTTTTTAAACATGCATTTTGTGTTTTATGGATATGCACTTGAAGCTTGTCTTTTGACATTTACTGTACATAATGTAATGTGCAGTGGAAATGGTCAACACACCCCTTTTTGCAATGTTTTAATTAAATAAAAAACTTTCCCTCCATGGATCAATTTAATTATTGTGGAAAGGATCTCATGTCATACTTGAACAATTCTGTTGGAAAAACAAACTCAAAGTAGTTGTAATGAGCCCAACCTTGAACTTTGTTCCATATCATTTATTGCTGGATTCAATCTATTGAGTAGGCGTCTGTCTTGAAGACATAATTATAATGACTGGTCATTTGTTGCCCACTGTTCTTCATGAAAGTGCCCCTTCCCTTTAGTCAGAATCCTACACTCTATTGCCAAGTTTTCTTCACATTGACGACGGCCTGTACTTTGGACCAACACATAACTAATGTTTCAAAAGTTCATTCTGATGAATACTGCAATTGTGGAATATGAGTTAAGCAGCAACAACCATCAATTGTTATCCATCTGAGGGGCGGCCATTTTGCCATTTGCTGTTGACGGAAAATGTTGCAGTCACAGTGATCTTGAGAAAACAGGTGATCCTCGATAAGGTCAATACCTCAGCCAGGAGCAACTGTGATGTCATTTTCAGTCGACAGCAAGTGGCAAAATGGCCGCCCTCTGACATGGATAAAAGTAAGTGGCTTTTGCTGCTTAATTCAAATTAAACAAACGCAATATCTGTCAGAATATCATGTTAAGACTAGTGAAGGCGCATACAATAAATTATTGTAAGGACCATTTTTGTATTGACTTCTTCAAATGATTGTTTCAATGCGCACACCTGCACGCCAGTTCAGGCTTAATTTGCGTTTCCTTTGGTTTTCATGATATTTGACAAAACAAACTGCACTACTGAGGCAAAAAATAACATGAGTTTCTTTTAATCCCAGCAAACGTGCGCATGTCTACATCAGCACTTGCACACTCAATAGATTGTGCTCTATTGTTAGTTTGCTTTCACTGAACAAAAAAAGTACCAAAAAGCCAGTGAAAATTTATTAGATTATAATTAAATTGGATGAGCTTAAGTCCCCTGTTTTATGAGAATAATTTCAGTTAAATCTTTTTCATATTAAGTTTTGAAATCCAGCCAATTTAATTTAAAAGGGGTGTATCACATTTCCATATCCATTGTACGTTTAATGTTTGTATTTTTTCCCCCTGTTTCCCCACAGCTCTTAGTTGAAGTTGACCTGTATCCCAATCATACTACAGTCAGTAAAGCATCATTGTAAAAAATCTCACCAAAGTGTGAACAGTTAGACTTTTGCTGACACCACATATATTTTCACATTGTCATTTAATATCACTGTCTGTTATCTTTTGAAAAACATGTTTGACTTTCATAGTATGGCATTGGGACACAGAGTCTGTCACTTATTTTGGTCCGTCTTACCCCAGTTTTCAATGTTGTTTTCTTTTCTACTTTCCCTAAATGCAACTTACTTTAAGCATGCATCAACATCCTGCAGTACAACTAAAACAAAACCAAAAAGACAATATTAACTCATTCACTGTACACCCAGACTGCACGGCGGGTTCATGTTTAAAGATGAACATTACAGATATATTTGTCATGCGGAAACACATGAGAGAGGAGCCCGCCCGTTTCCCGAGTCGAGTCCCTCTCTCCACAGTGTCTGTTTTCGATTTTGTGTGCATCTGGTTGTAGTGTGTGCAAAATTTCAAATGACTTTGTTCATTCATCTAAACATTTTTCATTTGATACTTTTAACAGGTCTTGTTTGTTTGTTTGTTTTAAATTCAATTTTATTTCTTATGGTTTTAACTGTTTATTGTTCTTTTTCTTAATTGGATTTTGATTAAACCGCATTGGGAAGCTTTTTTGTTTGTTTGTTTGTTTGCATATAATTTGACCATTTTGGATTTGGAACTGCTTCTACTACTAACTAGCTTGTGTGTTTTTCCCATCCTATTATTGCTTTCCTTGCAAAAAAAAAAAAAAAGCTACAAAAAAAAAACCTCAATAGGTTATGCCCAACCCCAAATAATTAGTAGATGAGGCTGTTCCAGATCCTACTTCCATTATCCTCTATTTTTCAATATTTGAAAACATACAGAGTAAATTTTGTAGAGTACATTTTACTCTAAAAAGAGTCTATTTGGTCCCACTCCAAACAGAGTAAAATTTACACTTCGAAGAGAGTAAAATATTCAGAGTAAATTTTACTCAAAGTATTTTTACTGTGTACGAGAGAATTGGCCTATCCCATGACAAAAAAATGGTAAAGTTTTTTTTCCCACTCAGAAATTTAAATTAAATTTTAGAAGGAAATTTTGTGAGCACATTTTATTAGTTTATTTAAAAAAAAAATATATATATATATATTAAAAAAAAAAAACAAGGGTTGAGGAACGAACTGACGACCTTCAGCTTGGGAGCTATGCCACTCCTACTGTTTGCCAAAAGGAGTCCAAAAACATTTTCTCGTACACAAAATGCTTTGAGTAAAATTCATTCTGAATATTTTACTCTCTTCCAAGTGTAAATTTTACTCTGTTTGGAGTGGGACCAAATCTACTTTTTTTTTTTGAGTAAAATGTACTCTACAAAATGTACTGTGTACCTTAAGAAAACCAATGACTATTGAGTAATACTTTGCTTGTAAGAGAAAAAGAATTGCATGGCTAAAAAGTTGCAGTTTAGGGTTTGTCAGACCTGTCAGTGTTAGAGTTCTTCTGTTCTTTTATGTAGATGGGCATGTATATGCTCATTGTTTGTATATCCACATCCCTTCCTTACAGCCAAAAGCTCTATTGCCGCCCGACCGCCTCGTTCTGCCTTTACATGGACATGGCAACTGACTTACACTGTCACCCTCATCAGCCTCATTTCCTATGTAATATGTTCATAGGTCCCAACCCTTCTTCACCTGCTCCCTTCTTGGTAGAGTTAAGTCAAATATCAAGTGATATTCATTCATTCTATTCTATAAAACGAAAAGAGAATTTACCAGTATCAATTTCTCTCTAACATGAATAGATTTTAGATACTATTGAAGTCTATTGCAATGGGAAAAATGTAGATAAACATTTTTGTAAAAACAAAGGAGAACAAAGGAAATTATTTACACAGAGTGGTTAGATATTTAAAGGGAAAAAAACAAAATGATGGTGTTTATTTTTATGTTTTGTGGTGTGGATGTGTGTGTTGTTGACTCCCTGTACTGTCATGTTTAATACGTATAGAACACACTCTCCAATGGAAAATAATACAGTATTTTTAATGGTACAAAGTTGATATCCATTATTATTATTATACACTTCTCTTTTGTAAATTATTTTCTTCCTGCCAAATCCATGCGGGCAATATGTTGATGTAAGTGGACAAATTGCATCTGTTTTATCCTCTTTGATTGTCTTTCAGTGATGCAGTTTGTAACCTTGCCAACATTCATCTCAAGTTGCTTACAGTAGTAATTAATAATAATATTAATCATTTATTTATTTAAATTATATATATTAGTGGTGTCAAAATTAGTGTGTTAATTTTGACCACACCACAATTTTTTTTAATGTGTGATTACTGACTGCCCCTTACTTGTAAAGCCTATACTGGGTGAATTCCAGTTGCAACACGGCACAACACAGCAGACACGTCCACTAACGTCTTACAAATGCAATTCTGCCATTTAGTGGCAGAAAAATTACCAACGCAAATCAAAATCACACTCGTTTTTTTTTACAGTACAGTACACCTTTTTAATTTTAACTCTATTTTATGAATTATTATGAAAATACTGTATCAATGACTAAAACATGCAGCCATATTTATATTAGCTTAATTTGTTTCCACTTTTATGTTAACAAACGTATGAAAACTTTTAGGGTAATGCGAATAATTATGATTAAAAATGTAATCGCCTGACACCCCTAATATATGTATACACACACATATATATATATATATATATATATATATATATTAATGCACTTGAAAAGTTCATAAACTGCATCACTGACCAAAACATGATTATGTGTCAGAATGATTTTTTATGAATGTTTTATTATTTCAATTATAATAAAGTGTAATTTATTTCTCTTACAGACTTGTGTGCTTGTGAATGTTGATGTTTGGTGTGATCGTCAAATTTGCAATATGCATTTAAATATTGAGTATGCGCAGCAGTGAATACTTTTAATGTCAATGGCAGTTTGACTGTTCACTCCATCCAAACTCTGCTTGAGAAAACATGCACATTTGTTTTTTCAGCTTCACAACAAATGGCATTGTTTGTTTTTATTTAATGGTCCGAGTAGGTCTGGGACGATAGCGCTAGAACGATATATCATATATATCACATTTTCTCATGGTAAATTATCTATAGACCAGCATCAGATATTGATATTATGGCGGTCCGATGCCCATATGCGTGCAGTAATGACAAGTGTAACTGAACAAACCGAACACAACTGAGAGGCTCCTGCAGAACGTAATTGTGAGCTGATGATTTGAAACTCCTGGCTTGGAGGCAGGAGGCTTTCTAGGACCGAACTTGCCTATACCTGGTCTAGAAGGATCTGCTGTGCTTGTCTCTACTTCATTAGTACAGGCAAACATGCATAATATAATCAATACAATGGTGATGAGCTCATCCTTGACATTAATAACCCAATTAAATTTTAAAATAATGATACCTTATGATTGTTTTGTTTTAAATATAAATTTAATGGACATGTAGCATTTCTTCCAGATGAAACAAAAAAAAAAGTATGAATTATGTTGATTTCAATGAAAATTGTCTCGGCAGTGCCATATTCTTTTTATAAACATGTTTTACTTTGATATTTATCATTAACCTCAGAGAAACATGAGGTGGGACTTTTCATTTCTTGGTTTCTCATTATACATTTTCTGATCATTAAATTTTTAAGCATTAAATTTAAGATATAACCTTTGGTGAAGATTAAAAAAAAGATTAATTTCCATTTCCAAAGAGACCTGTACAATTAACGTTTATGTTTATAATGTTTTGTATGTATAATTAGGAAGAAGACAGCTTATATTTGCTTTTTGGTCCCCACTAACAGTATTGTGAAGTAGAGGGATGGTTTGTACTAGGTATCAGTATTGGGCCAATACCCTGCCTTATTTCAAGCTATCTGTATTCTTGACGGCACCTTTTTGTTCAGGAACTAGAAATCAGAAGAACAGAAAATTGCCATTAGTTTCCTGCAATTTCAATAAATATGCTTGGGATGCATGGATCTTTCTTGAAAATTAGCTAGGATTGTTTTTTTTTTTATAGTTTTTTTTAAATGTATCAAAAGTACTAGTGATATTGGCACTTGATATCAGTATTGGTGGTTACTCAAGGGTTGAGTACTTGTACTGGTATCTGTCTAAAAACAGTGGTATCAAATATCCCTAGTGAAAGGTTTTCTTCTAACATTACGGTTATAGCACAATAATAATAATAATAATAAAAATAATAATAATAATAATGCATCAGATTTATATAGCGCTTTTTTGAATACAAAAGATGCTTTACAAAGGATACATTATTCACGTAATCACACTTTCACACTCTGGTGGCGGTAAACTACGTACATAGCCACAGCTGCCCTGGGGCAGACTGGTGGTCTATGCAAAATCTTGTGATTACATTACATCGCCAATTACTGTGCAATTCCACACCTATTCCAGAAATTCCCCAATCGTCAGATGCTTTCCAGCCAACCAGAGCCAAGCCATTAAACAACAGCACAGAGCTGTGCTGTTGTTTACATTGCTTGAGAAATGTTACTTTATTAATCAATTTAAATGGCTAGAATATTTTAGCGGAAGTCATGCCCAATGTAATATAATGCATCTTTATGCTAAATTCTTGATCTAAAAGAGCTTATTTAAAATTTACTTCCGACTATGGCATAGAGCTGGGCGATATAAACGTTATATTCAATATAAGGTATAAATGTTGCCGAAGGTAGAGCTTTTGACCCTACCGTCTTACCGCGGTAGCACATGTTGGTGATTTCATCGCATTAGGGCTGTCCCGACTAGCGTAAATACGTCGGCGCGCACAATATACCGTTGACGTCGAGTGTGAAGGGATGCAGTTCATACCGTGATATGAATTTTGGGCCATATCGCCCAGCCCTACTATGGCATTATGTAATTTGAAAGAATTTAGTAGGAAATCTGCTGAAATGCACTTCTCTGATTTGGACTTAAGCGTATCATTCAAAAGGTGAGCATTCAGATGAGTTTGCCATTGACATGGTATCAACAATTTTCTTTGTTACAGAGCTGTACTTGTGACAGAACAACTATCACATTTGACGATAACAAACAGCTCCGGGAAACTGAAGTTGCTATTTGAGTTTTCTTCCTTCCGCATTCACTGTGAATTTGCAATTTATTTATTTATTTATTTATCTATTTATTTATTTTAAACGCTATCACACTATCAGCTCTGTATCACTGAAATACTTGAGCAATCACGAAGAGGTTTAAGAGATTTGGATAGCCATTGACTGGTCAATTTGCTAACAGAGGAAGCAACGGTCTGTCAAGTATAATTTGAACATTTCCTTTCTGACAAAGTCAAGGAAGAGTAATTGGGACATGTTGGACTGATGTTTGTAAAACATATTATTTATATCAGTTGACTGGTGTGGCTCGTCCTGACACACCTCTTAAGCCTTTTGCGATTTCAAATTGTATGTGGTATGCGCTTTAAAAATGTGTGGCTTGATTTTATTTTCATTTGGCAGTCTTTGTATGTATACACAACAAAAATATAAACGCAACGCTTTTGTTTTTGCTCTCATTTTTTACGAGATGAACTCAAAGATCTAAATCTTCTTCCACATACACAATATGAGCATTTCTCTCAAATGTTGTTCACAAACCAGTCTAAATTATGCTATCGTGAGCACTTCTCCTTTGCCGAGATAATGCATCCCACTTCACAGGTGTGCCATATCACGATGCTGATTAGACACCATGATTAGTGCACAGGTGTGCCTTAGACTGCCCACAATAAAAGGCTACTCTGAAAGGTGCAATTTTGTTTTATTTGAGGGAGTGTCTGGGGACTAAGAAAACCAGTTAGTAACAGTGAATTTTCTGCACTTATCATGGTGTCTAATCAGCATCTTGTTATATGGCATATCTTTAAGGTGGGATGGATTATCTTGGCAATGGAGAAGTGCTCACTATCACAGACTTAGACTGGTTTGTGAACAATATTTGAGAGACATAGTGAAATTGTACGACGGTGTATTAGGACCACGTATAAATATATATTTTTTAGAGGGTGGGGTCAATATTATGAGAAAAAAATTGCAAATTTACCACTTTATGAAGTCACAAATAAACAAGAAAAAAACTCGTAAGTTTGAGACTTGTGTAATAATGTGGCAAATTGCAAGTTTATAAAGTGGCAAATTTGCGAATATAAAGAGTCAGATTTGTGAGAGAAAAAACAAAGAAACTTATGAGAATAAGATACGTAACCCACTACTTGGATGTTTGTGCCAATATTTTTTGGTCGGGTTTTCAAATAAAAGATATTAATTGCTTTCGCAGTGATTAACCATATGATATTAAGCATTCGTTCTTTGACG
The DNA here is from genome assembly GCF_051991255.1 of Vanacampus margaritifer. NCBI lineage: Eukaryota > Metazoa > Chordata > Actinopteri > Syngnathiformes > Syngnathidae > Vanacampus > Vanacampus margaritifer. Next base: position 47,844,368 of record NC_135432.1, on the reverse strand, counting down.
CGTTGGGTACGACTAGCAACAAAGACGCTTTGCGAAGGTCCACACCCTGAGGATCAAGTATTTAAGTGAATTTGTTAAAATGTATATTTACTTGTACATTTATGTTTCCAAAATCATTCTTTATACATTCATACATTTTGGTATTTTTTTGTAAAAGTAACTAAGATGATGTGTCTAATCTGCTGATCTCAGTCATTCACTTGCATTTACCTAAAGTATGCTAGTTTTTGATTGGTTAGTGTTAGCTGATAGAGGATCAGGAAGTGTTGTCGCACTAGCTGCCGTGTTTGACGAGTAAAGTTTAAATTAACAATGAATCCGTCTCCATCCTGCCTTTTCATTTTATAAACAGTGTCCCATTAACCACCCTGAATCCTCACATTGGACTATAGCTATGCAACGTGTATTTCTCATAATTTCTGAGTTTTTTTCTCGCAAATCTGTCACTTTATAAAGTCGTAAATTTGCCACTTTATAAAGTGCCAAATTTGCAGATTTTTTTCTCTGAATATTGCCCCCACCCTCTAAAAAAATATATGTTTATACATGGCCCCAATATGCCGTCATAATATTGTGTATGTGGAAGAAGTTTTAGACCTTCAGTTCATCTTGTAAAAAAAATGGGAGCAAAAACAAAAGTGTTGCGTTGATATTATTGTTGAGTATTTTGTTTTACGGGGTGGTAATAATGATTAGTTCCAATGAAAATAGCACTGCCTAATGTCCTGTATGTCTGTGTCCAAACCCAGGAGCCGAGTTAGTCACCCCAGTACTTGAGGATCCAATAGTACACCCCTTTGTCGATCCTCATGCACCCTCCATCCTCACTTCCCTCAACCCACCACCCACTCCTCTCCATTACCGAGACCACCAAAGAGTCCCTGTCCAAGGCCACTGAGGCGGGGGCACCGTGCTTGTTGGACCGAGGCAGCGATGATTGTGATGATGATGGCTTGGCAATATCGGGGTATGGCTCAGGGGAAGAGTTCAGCCCTCTACCGCTGATGAAGATTTTTTTTACACGACCTTCTCCTTTGTCCACGTCGGGCTACACGGTGGCTACAAAGCTCACTCGCCCAGGACTGTTAGACATAACAAAGCTTCAGTCTCCAGACGCAGTAGGACTATCACTCCCGCCATACCGCAAACCGCCAGAGCCGCACCACCGCCACCTCTGCCTTTACCGCCACCCTTCACAATGCACCCGCCAAACATGCGACTGGCAAAGCCGATAATTAAACCTCTGCCAGACCTAGAGTTGCTTCCATTGCCCACGTCCTATGAGGTAGACGGCACCCAGCCGAGGGGCCCATGATTAACCTCCCGCGTGTTCCGTAATATACCCACAGCACTTCCCACAGAACCAGGCGTCAGGCCGGGGCCTTCGGAAGTAGTCCGGGAATCAAGCAGCACCACCGGGATGGTCATCGGAATAGTGGCGGCCGCCGCCCTGTGCATCCTCATCCTACTTTATGCCATGTATAAGTACAGGAACAGGGATGAAGGCTCGTACCAGGTGGATGAGAGCAGGAACTATATCACCAACTCAGCACAGAGCAACGGTACCGTCATCAAGGACAAACAGCAGAGCTCCAAAGGCAGCAATAAAAAGCAGAAAAACAAGGATAAGGAGTATTACGTGTGACTGAGAGGCACCGGGAAAGACGGCACTTAATCTGACTTTTCTTGTGAGAAGAAATGACAAATGATGGTATTTAATGGAACTTGAATGATCCTTTACTGTGCTGAGTAGCTGAACTGATGACATGTACTATAATATAAAGCACACTTACTTCTGTAAGCATACAGAGGAGGCTTAATAGCAACTTTAGAGACCTTACTATTCTATCTGGTCAGAGACATTATCAGTATAGAAATATTTCCCAGCTACACCATTCTCCTAAGTGACTTTTAGAGCAATGTGATCTGTGACATTAAGACAAAAACAAAAAAACGTTATTTTGTATGTTACAAAAAGGCTCATTGGCTTGACCATTATCAGCATGTAAGCAACTTGTAGTGCTTAACAAGAAGGGGTCAAAGCGTACGGTCGTTGTTCAAGTTCAAGCAACAAAAAAAGGACTCTTGTTGTATCAGAATATGACAAATTGGTATGGTTTCTAAATAATAATAGTGTGGTGTCTTATTTATTTTTGCTTTGAGCAAAAGAAAAATGGAGGTGAAAACAGCTATTTCTGTGTATAAAATGAAATCAAGTGAGCAAATTGACAGCACTCGTTGAATCTGTTCTCGTTGAAATCGTATTTAGTACAATTATTCTGATTGTCTGACACACTTGTTGAAAGTTGAGCGGGTTCTCTTGGAAAAAAGCAAATGATTGTAAAATGCATGTCATTCTAACCTGCAGTATAAAGTAAAGTCTGCAGTCTTCAACTTGGACAACTAAATTAGACAGAACTAAACCCCTCCACTTTTGAACACCCAAAAATATTACCTATGGAAAAAAATTGTTCTTCTGCTATTCCTGCACAGCAAGTGGTGTTTTGATCTTTTTTGCAACATGCAAAACTGTATGTTAGTTTATTGCTTATTGTTCTCTTTTTCTATGGAGGTGTGAGGAGAAACACAAATGCAGTACTAAAACATTGTTAACACGTGTATACAGAAATAAATTCAATGATCAAAGTGTGAATTCTAATCTATTGTCACAGTCAACTGTGTCAAAAAACAACAACAACAACAAATGTGTTTACATATTTTACTACATGCTAGCTGTTGTACTTTGTAGGTAGTAAATTGTACATATACCATATGACAGTGGTCATTTTTAGTACCTCTATTGTACAGACTGAACACAATTATCAGTATATTTCATTACAAAGTCCATAAACTGTTACTTTACACTGAGAAAACAAATGTGGAGAATAATATTGATATTTCGTAAGAAATAAAAATTGTATTGTTAGCCTAGAGATCTAACCACAGATGTTTCTAAAGTTGCATGAATATTTATCTACTTGCAGTGTTTCAACAAAATAAGGTGCCCTTCTGTATCGCAGTTATACTGTTTTGGGTTCCAATAGTCTCATTCATTTTCAAAGAAAATAAAGTCAGGAATATGACAAATGAAGATTTTAATGAATGGCCTTCAATGTTTTGTTCAGTGTGGGCAACTGAACACTTTGATTTGTGTCTTATGGTCTTATGTTTTGTACTCATTTTAAACCCTTAAGAGTGAATTCCAGTTACACTCTGATAGTTGAGAAACTCGCTCAAGAAGACCACACACATGCAAGCATGAAGGGGTGGCAAACTTTGATTGTAATCCTCAACTCAGATGGAAAGAGCTCTGTCTCTCTCTCTCTCTCTCTCTTGCTCTCTCTCCCACTCCCTCTCCTTCTCTCTCTCTCCCTCCCTCCACCAACGAGTTGCAGTTTCTTCCTTGCAGGGGACATCAACTGTAACCCAGAGTCCTTACAGATGAACTACTGCCACCCTAATTCGTTACCTAATTTTAATTCATTAAAAAATATATTTGATTTTGTAGCCACATCATTTCGTTATTGTATAGCCTATATAGTTTTAAGTGGATAAGCATTATTTAAAATAATAATAAATTGCTAACAAACAATAGTGGGGCTTCCATCCACCAATTTTTATTCAAATTTTCTAGAAATGCGAAAATAAAACTGAATGGAAAGGCTAGAAATTCGAAAAAGGGCCCAAAATTCACAAAACATGTTTTACGCTTAGAGGGGGTACATTTTGAAGCGTATCGGAAAAAGGAAATGTGAATTTTGGCTATGGACAGGTTTTGCGAATAATCGCTGACAAGACCAGATACACATCGCACGTTTTGACTGGATATTACATCACACGTTTAGTCACAAAGCAATGGCGGACAATAAAGTAAGTTATGTTTGGGGGATGATGAAACTATTAATTAAATAAGCGAATATTAATGCAATTTTAGATGGAAAACAGCAAAGAAACGCTACAGTTTATCAAGAATTACAAAAGCAAACCCATACGACGTCATCGCACAGTCGCTTCCTGTTCTTCTTTTAAGTTACTGGTGGATAACATCTCTATGGTGTATACCGCCACCTACAGTGGTGGAGTCCCCTCTCAATATTCGCACAAGAAGAACAGATGGAAGCGCATTTTTAGTAAAATCGCTTAAAAAATTTGAAACAATTGGATGGAAACCTGACTAGTGTCAAGAGATTTTCTGAATTACCGGATTAACACATCACTGATGCGAGCGCAATCATTGCTGCTCACCGCTCCCTCAGGGGATGGGTCAAATGCGGAGAACGAATTTCGCCCCCACTTAGTTGGGTGTGACAATCAGTGGAATTTACCTTTACCTTTACAAGATTTGGCCTTTCATTTTCACATAATCAGTAAACGTAATGCTACAGTATATTTCTGGAAGGTTTTTCAATCGCAATTTTTCTTTTGGACATACCATTTTGACGGTTTATGAATGTGGACACAATTTGAACATGTACGGTTGCTCAAGTCCTTCTGCAACAGCCGCTGCAAACAATTTTGGTGATTTGCTTGATTTCGTCATATAAATGCTCTCTTTGGCCATAATTACAAAGCAATTGCAGTTGCCTTCATTTCAATTTGTTAATGAAAGAAGCAAGAGCCTGTTTTCAAGTCATTCAGAACATTGTAATGTTCCTAACAGCTGTAAAAGAAAGTTAACAAATGTTAAAGAAGACACAGTATCGGCACTTTTTTGAAATAATTTTTCAGGAAGCACAAAAATTTTAACCAATTGCATCATGAGGAGATGATTGAGGCAAAAAAATTATAATTTTCAATACTTTTAGACAATTATTTTAAGGAGATGGGTGATGATATGCATTAATGCATTTACAACAGCTCCCCTGGTATTTAATCTTTCCCCAAAATATCTCAAGGATCAATTAGTTGCTTTACACTGCTTGTTTTTTGTCTTTGTGAAATTAGCCCATTTGAGAGCGCCTGTCCTGAAATTAGCAACTCTTAATCCCATCGTCCTATTTGCTGCTAGGCAAATGTTTAGTCTTGCTTCTGTTACCATGACAATAAAGGCTGGACTTTGCCACTTGAGCAGCTAGAGTGTGGAAAAATAGTGAGTCCCGTAAAGATCATGAAAATACATTCACTCTAGTTAGCAACATTTACACTTAAGTGAATGTACACATCACCAAATGCAAATTACCTTCCACTGCCACTGGCCCACTGCGTCCACAACTTTACTGAGCATACAAATGTGGGCAACTTATTATCTTATGCATCATTGCAACTAGGGTTGTTCCGATACCGTTTTTTGGCCCTCGATACAGATTCCGATACCCAGCTTTGCAGTATCGGCCGATGCCGATACCATACCGATACCTAAGTTGTTTTTTTTTCTCAACATGAAAAAGCTGTCATGCCATTGGTTCAGAGCATTCAAGGGCTAAAAGGATATCTTAGCTCGGCATGCATTGAACATGTCACACATCAGTGAATGTCGTGCAAGAGTAAGACACAAGATGCTGCATCCAAAATCCCATTTTAGCATCAGAATTAATGGTATCGGCATGTTACTTTTTAGTACTCAACGATACAGATACCACCGTTTTAAAGCAGTATCGGGGCCTCTGCCGATACCAGTATTGGTATCGGAGCAACACTAATTGCAACTCTGCTTACCTTTTGGTTTTGCCATGATAGTGTGGGGGTGCTGCAACCGAGGGGATGTGGATGATTCTGCACGATGGTGTTTTAAACAGGGAAGCCTGAGCAAAAAAGAAGAAATTTACCAAATTGTGACTTATGAGGCCTCCAAACACCACCAAACATTCACGCCTAAATGTACACCGGTACAAATAAGTGGGTAAAAAGTCCTCATGAGTCAAAAAAAAAGAAGAAAACTATGATATTCATATATTCTCTCTATGTTTAAGTCACAATTCTTTTTTTTTTTTCATTTCATACATTCATTTATTTATTCTTTAAAAAAAAAAGAAAGAAAAGGGGACAGAAAGAAGTAAAGACGATTCACTAAGAGTTAACCTTCTGTCATTGTTAGACAACACCAGCCGTACGTGCGTCTTCTGATCGATTTTGGGTTAGGGTTAGGGGTCACATTATGGTGTATTTTCAACTTTTATTGGTTGCCATGCGCATTTTATAAATCTTTTGTGAAATGACGTTAATGGCAAGAAACTCTGAGTTTATTTTAAGGCAGGTTTCCCAAGACGCGCTAGCTTCAAATTGGCTACAGTTTTTCTCAATTGCCAAAACAAATTTCTTGAAACCTGCTCCCACTTTGTTAAAACCTTAAACACAAATCCAAAAACTCTAACAATTTGGTGTGCTCAGATCATACACACAAGTACCAATAAAATATATTCAGGTGGCAAATCCAGATCCAGAAAGTAAAAACCCTGCCACAGTTTGGCTTTAGCATGCATTTAGCAAATCATAGTCAAAATGATATGTTTATCAGCACGTCCATAACAAAAAACTACAATACATAAATGAAAGGCACATTGCAGTAGGCCTACTGCACAAGTCACTGATACTCATTCTGCATCAAGTCTTTGTGCTGGGTCTGGCCAGAGGAGTTCATCCACGTCACAGGCAATATTCTCTCTTGCCAGGCAACGAGGGAAAATTGCTGTAGTGTGCCGAACCGAACCTTGAAATGACTCCACAGGTAGATCATTGCAGGCCTCTTCCATTGCCTGTAAAGCTCTCGGTTATAGACCTTCCATCATTGGAAACGTGTGTTCAATTATGGGTTGTTGTGTTTGAAAGATGACAGATGTGTTAGACTTGTGTTCATATTCTGCTGCCGTTGTTTAAAATTGTGCAACACACATTGTGTTTTTAGTGTGTTTAGGAAAAGTGTGAAATGTGTTTAAGATTTGTTAAAAAAGAGTGGATGAGTTTTAAAAATTGGGTCTAAGCCTGAACAGTGTGTAAGGTTTGGCTAAAAAAGTGTTTGATTTGAGGAATTAGTCTCGTAAACTGAGAATTTGGTTCAGAGAATGGGGTTTTAGTGTTTTAGCAACTGAGAAAAACTTTAAAATCACATTGACTAATGATGCACACTATCTACTACATGGTTAACAAATTGGAGTACTGTAGTAGTTCCTCTGGGGTATTTGAGATTTTAAAAGTAAGTAATTGGCTGGCAACCAGTTCAGGGTGTACCCCGCCTACTGCCCGACGCCAGCTGGGATAGGCTCCGCGACCCTTGTGAGGACAAGCGGTTAAGAAAACGAATGGATGGATTTAAAAAGTAGCATCAATGAGCTTGAACACAACCATCGGCTCCCTGCCACCAAGAATGACAAATATCCTCAGTGAAGCACAAGCCAAGTTTTTCACTAAATCCAAAAAAGACTCAGCTCAGTGCACCAATGCAATGTCCAGCGTTGACATTTGGTAATGTTGTCAGTGTTCTTTTTAATTATTAAATAAATTTTTAAGACAGTATTTATTTATTTATTTAACAGTTCTGTTTTTGTTTCAAATTAAGTTAATGGTTACTTTTTGAGAACAGATCTCTGCAATGATCCCAAAAGAGGACTCTTTTTCTTGATAATTATTTTTATGTGCATAAGTATGGATGCTAATTGTTTTTTTCTTTCTTTTATTTATATATTTTCTTTCCCAAATAATTTTATAGGTATAAGTATAAATGGAGTTCCAAAGATTAAAAAAATATCATACACTGATGGTTCACCGTTCTGTTTAATTTATTTACATCCAAAAATGCTTTGCACTGGTTAGGGGGTACTTGGGTTGGAAAAAAACTATTTCATAGGGGTAGATTAATGAAAAATGTAGTTGACAATCACAGATCTATAGCATCTTATCATCATGGCGGTGAAAGAATGAAGCGCCAACATCATGTCTCATGAAGGCGACCAGATTCACACCATTCTCATCATTCCCCCCAAGCACCAACAAGGTAAGTCTGGATAAACTTGAAAACTTTTCAAATAGTTTCAATAATTTCTTTGGATTTATTTATAATAATATTGTACTGTACTGAGCATTTTTAGGCTACTACAAAGGTACAAAACAGAAAAAGTACTTCGATTTAATGGACGATCCGTTACGGATTGGCAGTTTTGAGGACCTAATTGCAGGGAAGCACAGAGAAAAAGCACAGTACCCAAAAACAAGTCATTTTCAAAAGAACAAAAAGGCAAACAAACAAGCTACTTGGATTAATCACAAATACTAAACAAACAGAAGTCTAAAAGTTTCACAGCACCAAAACAAACAGTTGGAAAAAGTCTCAGCATGACATGACAGCAAACAAACAATGAACCGACAAGGACAGAAAGAAACCAGGAAACATGAAAACAAGTTTCATTGTATCCACAGTTATTTACCATTTGGAGATTTCATCCACATGCCGGCGTTTAGGACTCTGGAAACGATCGAACGTTTTATAACCGGGTCCCAGAGTGCATTGATCTCAATATATATATATATATATATATATATATATATATATATATATATATATATATATATATATATATATATACATATACATATACATATATATATAACTTTCCTTCCATGAAATATGTTGAAATACTGGCAATTGTTGCACCAACTCCTCTCCGCTAATTCTCTTTCTTCTTTTATGCACTGTCTTTTTCTCTGTTTTCCCGTGACTTCCCGTGGCTGCGCTAGAGCGCAACTTCAGACATGGCATACGCATTTCTTTAAGTGTTTTCATGTTTAAGAGAATTTGAGAATTTTTGCGGAATAAAGACAGCTCCTATGTAAGCAACTGACAAGACGAGACAACAAGAAACACCTGGACAAGACACAAGTGGCTGAGGGAGCTGATTGGTTGACACAAGGGACCAGGTTGACAAGCACAGGTGGACATAATAACGTATCGAGACAAAATTGGACCAAAGGGACAAGGAAATGATGACAAAACTCAAATGTAATCAAAATCAAATCAACAAAATACAGACCGTGACACAATCGGCTCCAACCAAGGTTATTTTAGTTTAAAAAATACTAATGAAAAAAGTAAAACTAAAATTAAAAAAACAATTTTGAAATAAAATAAAAACAAAAACTAACTGAAACTACATTTTATGTTTACAAAGCTAACTATAATTATACCGTAAATGTCCTTCGTTTTAGTCTTTGATAAATAATTTTTTACATGAGTCATTGGGGATGATTTTAAATGTGATTTTATATATATTTATTTTATCAGAATAAGGACGTTTGAAAGAGTATCACACAAAAGTGATGTCATCTAGCAGCAGCCAATAGAAAAGCACCTTCAGATGACGTTGCTCTTATAGGCGACGATTTTGCATGCTTGACTTTTGGCTCTAATGGCTCGACTCGCCAGCCTTTTCATTTAACTCAGCCGAAATGCAACGCTGGGTAAGAAATTTTACTTTTTTCATTTTACCATGGTGTTTATTAAATATTGCGTACAAGTACAAGTGGCGGTCGTGGCTCAGGGTGTAGAGACGGTCGTTCAGTAACCAGAAGGTCGGCTTTTTGGTCCCTGTTCTCCCAAAGTCATGTGTCGTTGTGTCCTTGGATTATAGTGGACTTGGTTCTTTATAACTTGTCCTTGTCTTAACACTGTGTTGACTATAATCAACCAATGGAAATACATTAGAAGACGTTCCTGATTAAAAGAAAAACAGAAAGAAAATGGAGCCAGCCAGTTTTTGAAAGGCATGAAGTACTGAGGGAACAAATCAAGTAGGGATGTAACATTAAAGCAACCTTCTATTCTTACTGGGGTCTATAACAGAAATTAAACAAAAATATAAACACTATAATACTATGTAATCAACAGAATCTCATCAATATTGTGGGTATGTAAACTTAGCCTGCAAAGAACAGGTAGTGATTGTGTAAATTGAAGGCAAGGGAACCTGATTCAAGGCAACACAAGTTTGAGAGGTTAAATAGGGATACAACTAAAAGGGAACCTGTTATGATTCTGGACAGATCCTCTTGACTATTTGGTCCAAGTCCCTTGGAAGCTTCTCTTCAATACTCACTTTCACCCCTCTTCTTGTCATTTGCACTTGAACCTGTGTAGCTAATTAGTCTCTTCCTTTCCAGTGTCTTTTCTTGTCACACGTACATTTAAAGCCTTTCTGTTCACAAGTTGCTATATAAACACTTTGAGGGTGACTTTAACAAATGCTACATTTTAAGAGTCTTTCTAGCATTTTTCTTGTCATGAGAGATTTATTTCCCTGATGTATTCATCACTTATCCCTGTCCTTGGCTGTGCTCGTTGTCCATTGAAACAAAATAAACAAAAGTTGTGCTTGGATGAACAGGGGGTCAGCCAGAGCAGTTTCAAAGATTTAATGTATATTCACCCACAGGCTTCTACATCCTAGAACAAAACAAAAAACATGAGCCACAGAATATACTGGTTGCCCTCATGTCATAAATTAAGCTGAAAGCCTTTGAAAATACAAGTATGGCCGTTCTGTATCAGGGTTATTATAGTTTTGGAATTTTCATTTTAGTTAGTTTTTATTTTGTTTTGAGTTTTGTTTTATAAATGTTGTCATTTTTAGTTTTTGGGGTGGTTCTGTTAGTTTTTATTTAGTTTTTCTTAGCTTTAGTTTAGTTTTTAGTTGGTTTCAGTATTAGTTTTAGTTTTTTTAAATAAAGTGTATTACTTGTGCACAATATGTAAAATGGATATGAATAATAATAATAATAATAATAATAATAAAATGAAAAAAGTAACACATTTCTTACCTAGTGTTGCATTTCGGCTGAGTTAAATGAGAAAGCAGTCGTTTTTTGATTTGTTGATTTGAATTGTTGCCTAGGAGCGACGTCATCTGAAGGTGCTTTTCTATTGGCTGCTGCTAGATGACATCACTTCTGTGTGACACACTTTCAAACGTCTTTATTCTGGTTAAAATCAAAATAAATATACTTAAAATCACATTTAAAATCATCCCCAAAGGCTCAGGTATTAAATTAATTACCAAAGACTAAAACAAAGGACATTTTCGTGATAATTATAGTAAGTTTTAGTAAATATAAAATGTAGTTTAATTTAGTTTTCGTTTTTTTAAAAGCATTTTCATTTTTATTTTATTTCGTTAACGAAATAGTTCTTTTGAATTTTAGTTCTTTCATTGCATCTTGTGATGTGAATTGGATTTTAGTACCGTTGGAGTGTCTATCCATTTCCTTTGCCGATTATCCTCACTGGAGCCCATCCCAGCCGTCACCCTGAGCTGGTCTGGTGAGTGCTTGAGTAATCGACCTACGACGTTTCGACTTTATGAAGCCCGTGCCTCGTCTGTAGCACCTTCTTTTTCATTAACATTTCCGACAGTAATCACACCATTTTAAAGTTATTTAAAGTTGTGTTGTTGTTATCTCCAGCAACGGGCATCCATCGAGCCGGTCGTCCGTCAGCAATAAATGTCCGTGCAGAAACACAAAATATTTGTTACAGCAATTTCCAATTGCCGCAAATGTTTTTGTTTTTAATTACTGTATAAAGTATTTTGATGTAAACTTAGACTTTAGGGGAGAAATACGATTTACGCGGATATTCGGGCTACGTCGCCAGCGTAGGAGCAAAACTCGTTCATAAGTCGAGGATTTCCTGTACAACACAATATTTTGGGTCTTTTTTGTTTCAAATCAAATGGAAAATATCAAATATTCAGCTGAATACATTTGGTTTTATTTTCCACTTTATTATTTCCCTCAACAAAATAGTCAATAACATATTGTATTTAACATGAATTATAAACAAACAAAATGTGGTTTGTCAAGACAAAAAGTTTCAGGTTAGACATAAAAGAACAGATGCAGTTGTTCAGTTGATCAGGTGTGGCTTGCTATCCAACCAGAGACTGAGTTAAACACTCTTTCATCACAGGTCTTCATCAGTACACCTTTATCATCATGAGCAGGAAGGCAAAGCATCTGATTCACGGGCACTCATATCTTTCACAAAGGAAACAATACCTGTACACTAACATTAATGTTTGTTTATCAATGAAATAGACAACATATTGCAAAAAAAATGCAGATATGCACGATTTAAATCAAGCCTAAACTGTTGTTAGAATACAATGGTGCTTGGTAAGGGACCTAAAGTATTTGAAAATCAACACAAGAAAACATGAAATGAATATGGAATTAGTTTCTGCAGATAAAGTATCCATTCAAAGAGTTGTTGAATCTTGTTACCAGTAATGTGTTTGCTTTCATGACTGTCATGAAATTTTCCACCAGTTTACACTTTTTCTTTAGCTGTTTTTACACATATTAGGGCCACGTATGTATATATATGTAAATATATATGTAAATATATATATATATATATATATATATATACATTTTCTTAACCGCTTGTCCTCACAAGGGTCGCGGGGGCGCTGGAGCCTATCCCAGCTGGCTTCAGGCAGTCGGCGGGGTACACCCTGAACTGGTTGCCAGCCGATCGCAGTATATATATATATATATATATATATATATATATATATAATATACACACACACATACATGGCCCTAATACGCCATCATAGTTTTGCCTATAAATTCACATTAAGAACAGGCATGAACGTTTCAAGCTCTGTGTTGTACACACATTAAAAGCCCCAGAATATGAAACACAATCTGGCTTAAATCCCACATTTGCATAAGCATGTTTTTTGAGTGGGGCAAGTAAACAATCTAAGGAGCATGAGTGTTGTCTTCTTGATCTTACAAAATGCATTCATGTGTAGGAGCAGGCAGGCAGTGGTGCCAGAATGCAAACAGGTTCCCTAATTTATTATGCCGTCATCTATTAATGTTCTATATAAGTAGCTGTTGACTGACCCTAACCCCATGCACAACCTAAGTTATTAAGTACAGCAATACTGCACAAATATATTGTGTACTTAAATTAAATCATGACTGACAACTTTTATTAGGACGAAATGACGGCCGTTGTATGTGTTTATATCACACACAGTACACGTTATCATTTCTTGTTCTCTTTTGACAAATGAGCAGCAAGTGTGCATCATTTAAATTACAATGTGAGTGCTTTTTAATAGGAATGAGAGATCATAATCTGTTTGGCCAAATTCATGTTACAACATGACTTCAGACTGGTGAGCACCTTAAGAATATTAAAACATTTTGTATTCCTACTAAACCTTTCGAAAAAAAAATAAAGGTGGTGAACTCGAGAATGAATTTGTGCTGTAGTAGTTTGTATGGAAGTTGAAAAGGATCTTCTAATTATGATCATTTTAATTTACATTGGTTTCAAATGATGTGTATTCTTTGTTGGAAGAATATATATATATATGTGTATATATATATATATATATATATATATATATATATATACTGTATATGTCATTTTACTGTTTAGGGCAATTTATTGATGTTCAACTACACTTACCCACATGCAAGTCAGTATCATGCAGAAGAAACAGGAGGAAGAAGCAACATGTAAACAAAACAAAAAAGGATTTGAAAACTCCTGTTGCAGTAGAAATAACCCAGTCGTGATGAATAGAAAGAGCAAAGTTAAGTTGTAGCTCTGCCAAGAATGTCCTGAGCTTGCAAACTTAGTGAGCGTGCATGTCCAGCTATGTCCACTGTAATTGGAGAGACTCAATACAGCAGTTTTTCCAGATGCTTCACATATCACAAGTTTATGACAAGTTGGAAGACAAAAACATATATTGGGAGGTTTTTCTGTCCAAGAAGAAAAGTCTTTAGAACTGGAACCAGAAAACAGTCAAAATAACGAGTTGCAGTGAATGTGGCAGTGAATAGAGAAACAAAGGGGAAATATTGCACTGACCTAATTTGACCAACCGAGGATGTTTGCCAAATACTGTTTGGATGACATGGATGCTCATACAATAGCTTTTTTTTCCCCCTCTGGAAAAACTGCATGTGCAGCTTGAAGAATCGAAAATTTAGACTCAGACCTGCATACGAATTTTCAAATAAAGAAAGGTCAACATATGTGACATTAATACAATCGATTACAGTGGGAAAACACACTTTAAAGGGTAAGTCCATCCATCCATCAACCTACAAATGTTCTTTACAATATGATGTTCTATGCAACCCCACTATTCTGATTAATACTGTGTTTGTGGAATATGAATAAAGAAGCACAATCCACTTGTTTTAATCCATTTTAGTATAATATCACGGTTGCCCAGGGCTCAAGTAACGACCAATCACGGCTCAGCCTGCGAATGTCACATGGCCGAACTCAGTGAGCCGCGATTGGTCGTTACCTGAGCCTTGAGCAACTGTGATGTCATTTTAAGTTGACATCAAGTGGCAAAATGACCGCCCGCTGAGATGGATAAAACGGGTAGATTTTGCTGCTTAATTCATATTCCACTAACGCAATGAAAGTGCATAGAAAGGGTACTACTTGTTGACATTTTTATTCAGTCAGTTAACCCTATAAAGCCAAACATGTCATATTAAAGACATTTTGACCCTTCTATTTCATGTGTATAATATTTTTTTCCCATTAAAACCCTGACGTATATGATCTGACACATGCATTGCATGGATAATCCTTTAGAGGGCAGTATCACGCAGCTGATGGCTTTTCCAGTGACCTTGCAAGGTCGCCCCAATTGAGAAATGAGAGACTATACTCATTAATGCTGGGAAATGTTCTTTCAGATTTTTTGAAATACTAATAATGAGTTTGGTATGTCTGTTTATTATTATATTTCTGACAGTTATAAAAGTACAAATTTAAAGGACTGTGACCGGATGTATCAAATATGACACAAATCAAAAGTCATATGTGGAAGTTGAGTCCCTCCCACCCCCAAAAAATTATTTTCTTTTTAAAGGACCAATAAATACTCTATTTACAGAGAATAGGAATTTTCTTACACATCTTTCATGGTTCAGGCTTTATAGGGTTAATTTGTTATCATGTCTCCCAGTCTACCGTACACAATGAAACACCTTTAGGAGCACAAAAGGAGGATACTCTATTCCCTCTTCTTGACCTGTGTTTGCTGACTTCTACCGTTTGCCGTAGCTTTGTTCCAGCCACTGCCGCACATTCTTCAGATTGTAAAAAAAAGGGCCCTTGCCACCCAGATAGCGAACCTTTCTGTGTTGTACTATACACACGCGTTCATTGGACACACCGTAAGCCACATTAGCATTGTTGTCCATACAGTCAGCTACGAGCTGACACTGCGGCGGCAGGGAAAAGTGATCAATCAGCTTTCGCGCCGCATTGAGCCTCTCTTCTAAACTCTGATGCTTGCGTACGCTGAAAGAGCAGGAGCCCATCGGTGGAGCCACCCAGCCGTCAGATGGGTGAGCCTCGTCAATGTAGACCAACAGAAAATCAGCAACATCACTGAAGTCTTCCACCAACCGCCGGAAAGCTGGCAGGTGGCTGATGAAGGGGGGTCATGTGGCCGAGCCAAAGTTGACCACTAGAGGGCGATCTGCTGATTCAAAATCCAAGAGGCGGCATTCATCTCGAATTCGGACCCGAGCAGCATGTTGCTCGTTTGGTATAGTATTAACCTTGTTGCTCCACTGAGGGCTAGCAGACACCTTCACCACTTTGGAGTTAGGTGCCTCGCAGCCAAGTTTGACCTAAGGAAGTAACAAGAAGGAAAGACGTTTACCTCCCAGATGCAATGATTGAGCGGTGCCATTTATGATTTTAACATACCCTCCCAGCCATTTTCACTGAAGCGACCCCCTTCACTCCCGGCTGTTTTACTGGATTTTGACTGATTTTGCAAGGCCCACAGAATATTCTGTTCTATTGGTATAAAAACATGGAACCTACCAAAAGAATGATTAGAGTCTCTTCTTTCATCAGGAAAAAAGTATATTTTTTATTGTTTTTTGTTTTGCAGCAATTGGCATTAAAATATAGTTAAGTTTCATCATTATTCACAAACCTGTTGGTGGGAAAACTGGGAAAACGAGCTTTTTGCAACATTGCCCTGGTTGATCTCTTATACTCTGCTGCCACCTGGTGGCCGTTTTTTGTAATAACTACCATTGCTTTAAGCCACCTCTTCCTGTCGGAAGCTGCATCCAAGCCTTCTGTATACTCTAGGATTTAAAAAATGTTGTTTTTTTTAAACCCCGTCTAGATACGTTTTTGAGTCCATGGCAATATTTAAATAGAACGTTTTTCTATGTTTTTGGGAGCAATTGAGTTAAGTGATGGTACATGTTCTACTGCATCTCTCCAATTTGACCTCTTTTGGTCTCTTGGACAGGATTTCTGTCATTTCAGGTATAGGTTAAGAGTCAGTGATTAGATTAGCCAGGGAGAAATTGTGACTTTGGTCAAATATTTACAATTGGAACATCATGCCACTGTTTACTTTAAATTATGTCATCAAAACCTGAATCTCCACTGAAACCCCTGCTGGTGCTCCAAACTATTGGCTTGCTTTTCATTCTTACTGACATACAACGCTAGGAGAAAAATAAATAAATATATTTATACAATATAATATATTTGCCATGCCTCTTTTCATTGGCACGTATCTAACTGCACTTTAATGCAGACAGATCTGGCACAGTTGTTCTCGTTGAGCCTGGCATGTTATTTCTAGTTCTGCTGTCAGATTACAGAATGACAATGAAATATGATTACAGACACATATGTGCACACATTGCAGCTGAGCTGGTCGTGCAAGTCTTGATGTGATATGACAAGATGAACAAAACTGGGCCGAAAGGTTACTGGCATCAGCTGTGCTTTGACATTTGGTGAATGCTATTTGTTTACTCAATTAAGTCGTAGTAAAATAAATAAAAAATGTTTTTGACAAAGTCACATGGATCATGTGTATAAATAACAGGCTAATCTAATGTAATGTAATGTGCAGATACTTTGAGGCTTTAGCGTTGCATTGTAGGTAACTGCCCTTACCTTTTTGTAAGCGTCCAGCAAGAAACTATTCCAGATTGAGCGGAGCCCAGCCGTAGTCAACATGCGGCGCCACTCGCCCGAGCCGGTGGACCTGGAGCAGCTCAGCAGCGAAACAATGCGCTTCACCAACACCATGGAGTCGTACAGCGCCAGGAAGAGACAGTTGGAAAAGAAACCTGGTAATATTTGGAGTGTCACCAGCACATCTTCGCTGGCCATCCCCATTTTGTCTCACTGTATGCGATCGCCGCTCACAGCTGCTACAAGTCATAGCGCGCCGCCGCAACACACTGTTGTGCAGCTCAGTCACTGCCCACATGCTTGCAGCGCGGCCCAGTGCACGTTTACAACTTCATGCGCAACACAAGGGAGGTTAGCACTAAACGCCGCCACAAAATTATACAACTCAGTCTCCCTGTGCGCGCGCGCACGCACACGCGCGCGCGCACACACAGAGCATGCATACCAATTTGAACATACAGTGTATATATATATATATATATATATATATATAAATTTAGTTAAAGCAATAGTCCCCAAACTTTTAGTGCCACTGGCCATTTTCATGCAAAGACATGTTTTCGAGGACCGACATAGAAACAAATAAATGATTGAAAATATGACTCACCATGAACTCTACCTCAATGGGGCACGGCCATTTGGCGAATTCTGACAAGTATTACAACAGTAATGACCAGGGCCTGATTCAGGAAATTTGACTCAATTTAGAGTGGGACCAAATAGACTCAGTTTTATAGTAATATGGAGGAGAAATAAAGAACTGAAAAATAGTCACTCAAGGGTTGAGGAACAAACTCATGAATATATATAAAATATGAGAGAAAATTCAGATTTTTTGTAAATAGAGTATTTATTGGTCATTTTGAACAAAACAAAAATGTTTTTCTGAAAATCAACTTCGACATTTTGATTAGTGTCATATTTAAAACATCCAGTCACAATGCTTTAAATTCGGACCTTCTCTTATGCTTTAAATTTGTATATATCCTGGACAATTAAGATTAGAAAATGTCATGTTTCAGTTTTGTGGGACTTGGGTTTTGTTTGTAATGGGTGTTCTTGTTGTTTTTGACGGTTGGTGTTTTTTTGTCTTGTGTTCCTGGTTTCTTCCCTTGTCTCGTTATGTCTAACCACGTCCACCTGTGTGTGTTTTCTCTTCCCCGGTTGTGTCTCATTAGTGTTGGAGTATTAAGGCGCCGTCCACACGAAAGCCAGTTTCAATGTATCCTCACAAGTTTCTTACCGTTTAAGCCGTTCGTTCACATGACTGCGTGGTTTCGGAGATGAAACCGATCACTTTTGAAACCGGGATTTCAATACGCGCCCCGTACGCGTCCGTCTGGACACCTTATGCAGGATACTCCTCCAGCGATGACGTAATGGTCGCAGACTTGGCATATACATTACAGCCGTCCTCAGTGTCTTCTTTTGGACACACGCAAGTCTTGAAATGCTTCTGTGTGTACGAGATTTGTTTGAGGAACAAAGCCGGCTTTGCTTCCGTCTGGACGGGGCCTTAGTCTGTTGTGTTTGTCCAGTCGGTGTGGGTGCATATCTACATTAAGTGTGGAAGTTTGTGGGTCAAGTCTTCGTCACAGAAAAGTCGTCTTCGTCACAGCTAAGCATTGTCACCGGCAAGTAGCCTTCGTCACCGGCAAGTAGCCTTCATCACCGCCACAACCAAATCGTCCTCGTTACAGCCAACCAAGTCGTCCTTCGTCACAGCCAACCAAGTTGTCCTCGTCACAGCCAAAAAGCCATAGCCAGCCAAGTCATAGCCACTCCACAGCAAGTCAATTCAAGGCAAACCAGGTCCTGCCACGTCACGCTTGTTCCAGTCATGGCGACCAATCTACTCACATCATGTCCAGTCATGGCGACCAGTCTACTCACGTCTTGTCCAGTCATGGTGACCAGTCTACTCACATATTCCACATATTCCACTTCATTCCAGTCTCACTGCCTTGCTTCCCTGCATTTGGGTCCACCATCCCTCAACCAATCACGACCACCCTGACAGAAAGGTGTGATAACTCAGAACAGGAGATGTGCTAAACTACTGTATGTGACACATTTGAATCCACTATATTGCTTGTATGGATTTCATGCAACCTCACTTAAAAAAATGTGAACCATCCCTTTAAACCCTATAAAGCCTGAACCATGAAATATATGAGAGAACATTATTTGTAAATAGAGTATTTATTATTTATTTATAGAGTATACACATCAGGCAAGACAGGAAGGCCGATGCAAATTCAAAATAAAAAAATCTGGTCACTTGTTAGAATAAAACACTCGCCAGATCTTATTTCGCAATCATGTCAGCAAAACGTCATAATGGGCGGAGCCAAGCCTGGAGTCACCAGGCCAGGTGCTTATTCACGGTTTAAACACCAGTGAACATGGACAAGGAAAGATTTATAATGGAAGTGGAGCCACAAAATGATATATGACACGGCACATCCTTTTTATAAGGACAACCTAAAAATGATGCTGCATGGAACGTCATAGCAGAAGCTATGGGAGTGGACGGTTAGTTATTACTAACTTCATTAAAAACTTTTACAATGCAAGTTGTGCCACATTATCGCGGGCAATCACACGAGACACGGCGGAAGTTGCCGGCGACGAAGCTGCCGAACCGCAATTGTGCGCAGCCGGTGAGTTTTGTCCATGGTATTGGCGTGACCGGAGCACATAGTCAAGACGGAGCGGAGCGGATCCGCAATGCACACGCATGTGGTGTAATCTAGGGGTTACAGTAGACATAGGCAAAGAAGCTTGTGCAGAACTTGCACCTCTGTCGTGTTTGTCATTTTGGGAAACTATGTATGATCAATGATCAACTATATAATTTAAACATTTTATTTGTTTAGTTGAAAAATCAAGCTTTGATTACATTTCAAAAGCAAAAATTTACAAAAAAAAACAGTTGACTGATTCAGCGTAAAATGACTTTATATACCAACTGTTACAAATTTTATACACTTACTTTTAACACGGTTCTACTAAAACAGTCAAAAACCATTGAGTACTTTCACATTATATCCACCTATTCTTATAATGTTGTCTAATCTTGTCTTAAAGGTGTATTCAGGGATCTTTTGTTGCTGCATCTTCTCGGTGGATCATCTTAACAATTAGTTCTTGATCCTGTCAATCAATCTCCCGTAAGAATGTCGTGCGTGCTCGTTCCTAGCTGCGCATGTGCATTTTGAGTGTTTGTAGCATGTAGCTGCTGAGCTTCAGACTCAGCCCTTCATCGTTGTAGCTCCACCGATCTCAATGCATACTATGAAAATGGCTGAGAGCCGCAAGAGGACATCTGTCTATAAAGTGAGGTCCGCTGCAGAGACTGATGAAGATGATGATGAAAATGAGCCCACACGTTCCTGACATTTGATAGGCGTTTCCCCTGAACAGGAGAGCTGGTAGGATGGTTTTCCGCATGCACATTTTAAAAAAAGTCACAAATGGACATTTGGCTTCTACTCTTTTTGAGAAGATCCTTGAATACACCTTTAACCACTCTATATTTTACTTTTTTTCTTTTTTTTTAATTAGGTGTCTTTCCTTTCCCAATTGTGGCGCTCTTGCAAGGTCACTGGAAAAGCCATCAGATGGGTGATTACTGCCCTTCAATGGATTATTCGTGCAACGCATGTGTCAGATCATACACGTCAGAGTTTTAATGGGCAAAAAATAAATTAATTAATTAAATAAATAAATAAATAAATAAAAATTAAAAAAAAAAAATTAAAAATATTATACTCAAGACAACAGTTTTATCGCCCATAATTCACATTAGCATAGTCAGAAGATTATGCTGGTATCATGTCTAATCCCAGTTTGTTTCACCCCATCTTGGTGACTATCTGGCTGTGGATCACAGAAGATTTTTTTTTATTGTCTTCATAGTAAAGCCTGCGTCTGCACTCCCGAGTCTGGCGACCAGTAACGCACTGACAGTGCGAAGAGCTTGGTGGTTCCATGATTTCAGGCATCTGCAGCCACAGAGAAGAATGGCGTGTGGACTGTGGAGACACACCGATGGGATGAACTTAAAAGGGATTTTTTAAAACCAATTAGTCTAACAACGACAATATACAATATACAATAGTACAGAACTTCACTACTAGAGTAAGAGTGCAGATACTCCTTGTCAAACATTACTGCAATACTCCCAAATTAGTGCTCTGTAAATTGGTTGATTGAAAGATGTGATGCATAAAACCCACATAATTATCAATTAATCAACTTCAGGCATTCAACAACAACTTAGAGTAGTAAAGTAGTCCAGTCGACTAGTTGTTCAAAGTTAAAGTATCACTGATTGTCACACCCACCTAGGTGAGGTGAAATTCTTTCTCCGCATTTGACCCATCCCCTGAGGGAGCAGTGAGAAGCAGCAGGAGCCGCGCTCGTGAATCATTTGGTGATCTAACCCCCCAATTCTAACCCTTCATGCTGAGTGTCAAGCAGGGAGGCAAATGGGTCCCTTTTTTTTTTTTATAGTCTTTGGTATGACCCGGCCGGGAAATTGAACCCACAACCTCCTAGTCTCAGGGCGGTCACTCTACCAACAGGCTGAGCTTCAACCCTTAGGGCACAACCTACTTTTGGTCACATTTTCAACTGTATTTAGTTCTGAGCTCAACAGACGCTTGCATTTGGGATGCTTTTTTTTTCTTCCATTGATTTCATACACCGTGAAGTTGTGTCCCAAAAGACTGGAAAAGCTGGAATTTAACAGTAGTATTGTAATTTTCCTCAACCCTATTTAAATCTACATTTCTAAATTTAGTGTTTATATTTCACATCCAGTTTTGTGGTATGCAAAATCATCAGAACTGTGATCGCCGGATGCATCTGGACTGAAGCAAGAGTGGAGGGTTCCTATTTGTATAGTCTTGTGCAAGGGGACTTTGAAGAGCCATAATGTAGATATGGCCTCCATCCATGGCTCACAAATGGTGGCTGAAAGCTGGGTAGTTGGCAAGGTGTTAAGAGCCATGGCCAACAAACGCACCCTGTGCCAGCGTGGGAAGTAGATCACTTTGTTCAGGAATGACGAGATTGTGTCACACTTCCGATGCACTGTGTCAAACAAGTTTATCTTTGGCACGTCAAAAAAATGAGAGACAATAGTGCAGGAGAAGCCGTTTTCCAGCCAGAAGACCACCAGGGTGACACTCATGTACAGCAGCCAACCGCAGACACTAATGGCCTTTTGTTTTCATTATCTATTTATTTTGAAGGCGGCATATAATTTGCACTTCTGTAATGGACAAAAGATCCGTAATTAATGTATCAAATTTAGAGTACAGTTACAGTTAGAACTGTGTGGGAGTCATAGTCCCGCAGCTGGACGGAGTCCAGGAAAAAGTTCCCTACGGGGAAAATAAAAGTATATCGTATCGTATCGTAAAAACACACCTGAGCTGAACATAAATTGTGTGCATTTTCCATACGAAAAGTACAGGAAACTATTTCATTTGAGGATGACAATGTAAGCAGCAATTAGGCGGGCAGAAGTAAAAATGGCTTTTCATTTATTTATTTTAATTTTTTAAAAGTTCCATTGACAGATGAGAACATAATTTATCCACTGGGTATAAGTATTATATGATTCTCCTAAAACTACAGTTACTACTAATGGGATTATATCTCAGAGCTTTACTTTACAGAGAGGCACAAGACAGGGATGCCCACTATCCCCTTTATTATTTGCAATATTTATTGAGCCACTTGCATTAGCCATACGCCAGGAAAGAAGGATTCAAGGAATTCACTCTGGGGTAACAGAACATAAAATTAATCTATATGCCGATGACATCTTACTTTATTTAGAAAAGCCGGCTACTTCGTTAGGGGAAGTATTTAACTTAATAACTAAATTCTCACAGTTATCAGATTATTCTATTAACTGGACAAAATCAACACTTCTACCTATTACAGAAAATTCATGGAACCCTGCAAGCCAGGACCCACACTACTCATTTCCTATAGGTAATTTAAAATACTTAGGCATAAAAATCTCACCTAAATTAACTGATTTAATTCATTTAAACTTTTCTCCACTTCTGGATAACATTTATAGTGACTTGGAGCGCTGGAACAATCTTCCTATTTCTCTAATAGGACGAATAGCCACCATTAAAATGAAAGTTTTACCCAAAATAAACTATTTTTTCTCAATGATTCCATTTAAACCTACGGCTAAATGGTTCCAGTTGTTGGACTCAGCCGTTACAAAATTTTACTGGAATAAAAAAAAAGCAAAGATTAG
The DNA here is from genome assembly GCF_051991255.1 of Vanacampus margaritifer. Classification (NCBI taxonomy): domain Eukaryota; kingdom Metazoa; phylum Chordata; class Actinopteri; order Syngnathiformes; family Syngnathidae; genus Vanacampus; species Vanacampus margaritifer. The sequence continues at coordinate 47,821,137 of NC_135432.1, read as the reverse complement.
TCTATCTACTCTTCAGAAAATAAATCCAAAGGTGGTCTAGAGGCACCAAATTTTATGTACTACTATATAGCTAACCAGCTACAATATATCGTTCTATGGGCACAACCCAAGGGATACCTTTATCTCCAAACTTGTGTTTGCTAGGTGACCTAACAACAACTGACTTTCCACATAAACAATTTCAATCTACACTTGTAGCCCTTACTATCGCTAAAAAACAATTCTTGTTAACTGGAAAAATAAACAAACTCTGAATATCGACCAATGGTCTAACCTCCTCATAAATCACATTTTAATGGAAAAAATATCTGCCTCAAATAAAAACCAAATATCAAAATTTATAGAAACATGGTCTATGTATATAGAATTTTTTAACCTAATTCTGGTTACTTAATTCTGTCTGTTAGCGAGAGCCACTATATCGTGATAACTTACATTGATGTTTCTGCATTTGGCAATTTATTATTATATTATATTATTAGTATGGGATTTTTTTTAATGGGCTTTAGGTGAACTGATGAATACACACACGCTCGCACGCACGCACGCACGCCCACATACAATATATATATATATATATATATATATATATATATATATATGTGTATATATATTTTAAAAAAATATTTAAAAAAAAGATAATTTTTTATTTATTTTTTTTTTAAAAAGGAGAGCAATGATGATGTCAAATCGAATGAACAATACTGAGCTCTCCTTAGAAGAAAAAAAAAGGAAAAAAAAAAGATGAGAACATAATAAAAATGATCACAGTTTACACAGAGTTTAAACAAATCTATCAACACACCTTGCGCCAATGAACACACCAATCAGATCAGATAAATTACAGACTGAATCCTGGTGTTCCTTTGGTTTATCTGCAGTTGGACAAAAATGTTGATTTTGAGATTTCTCCACAAATAGCCTTCATGAGGTTTCTATTTTCATTTCCCAGCAGCACCAAAGGTAAAATTGTAATAAAAGTGTATGAAAATAAGCAATTATTAGAACAAGTGTATCTTTAGCTAACTTTAGCTAGCACCGCGTCACGGAAACCTGCCTCAAAATAATCCAGAGTTCATCGCCCCAAACGTCACTTCAGAAATGATTTACATAAATGGTCATAGCAACCAGAAAAAGTAGAAATACACTATAATGTGACCATTTAGCACGAACGTGAACACAATTGCGCATGTCATAACAACGGCATTCTACCTTGGAGCAGAAGCTAATGTCGTCATTAGTCCGGACAACGTGGTTTGTAATCCAAACATAGATAATCTTCAATTCCAGCATCTCTTTCATAATGAATCTATTTATATTAATTCAAATGACTGCTTTCCTGCATGATCCTCCCAAAGTGAGTCACCCCGCCCAAAAATGCACGCAGGATAAATGACGTGACTTGTAAATAGTGTTATGATCCTGATGTACTGTGTTACGTTGGGGGAGGTGTGTGTGGGAGGGATCATAACATTTTCATTTTTCTTTATGTGACCAAATGCATTTGAGACATAACATCGAGATGATGACATTGATAAGTTATCAATTAACGTACTTGTCACAGACCACACCAAATAGCAAATAATCTTTTAATTCACAAAAAATTATTAAATCAAATTTCCCACTGCGGTAATATGACCTCCTTTAAGCAAGAAAATACTACAAGGAGCGACAATAAAATAACCAAACTTTGTCTGATGATGACTCAGATGATGAATTGTAAGCTTAATGTGATCTTCAAAGTTGCAGCTGATTTCATCTGTTGAGAGGTCAAACTTCCGAAACTTTTAAAGGGTTCAAATCTCAGATGATGCCCTTATCTGCTATTGGAATTTACTTTCCGGTGATATATTAGCAGTTCCTGAAAATTTGGGGTTGATATATTTTTCCTAAGATACTGGTTTCCTAAGATACAGGAGGTTGGTTTTACCTTTTGCCATCCAATTGAAAAGCAGTTATTTGTTATGCCTGTCATCTCTGCACATTGACTGCTGCACTTAAGCCAACCTTCAATCTTATATAGCACTCCTACCGTTCATCTGTCCTACCCTGTATCAATGTGAAAAGGAGTGCTAGAGGTCGTTTTGGCGGCCAAACTGGATGGCATGAACAAGGAACCCCTCTGTACCATTTTGGCAGACATAATGCACAGGGAGCTTGATGGATCAGGATGGGAGCATAGTCCGGATGCGAAGCCAAGGCCATTGTTGGGGACAATCGCTCTTGACATAAACTGCAATTTGGCACCCCTCCACTAGATGTATCATTTGCCTATGCCCTGCGTTCTTGTATCGAATCGCACCCCAATTATTCAGATACGTATCCAATCATCTTGATTAGAGAGATTTACACGCCTACTAAACATGGCATTCAGATTAATATTGCGTTCGTTCTGATTGGTGAGTCGGATATTCATACAACACGAGTATCCGGTACAGATAATTTATTTTTTCCCAGATACAAATATAACATGGGTAGACTTCCTTTATATCAGTGCTGAAAGAAAGCCGGCCCCTCCCTCCTCTCCCTGGCACGCAGCACATGCAGGCAGAGAGTGAGAGAGTCGCCTTCTGGCACACGGATAGTAATTAATTATCTCTTAATTGGTCCTTAATTTTCTACAGCGCACTCGTATTTAGTTTTGTATGTTTTTCAAAGTTACGTGGGAAACTTGTTGTGGAGCGCTGTGCAACCACAGCGCTCTTGACAAGGCAGAGCTTGGTTGGTGTTGTGTGAGTCTCTCACACTGGCTGCCAAGCTGGCTGTTTTTATTTAGCTGGTAAATGCACATACACACATGCACAGCTGAACAGACTATGAGTCAATATATATTAGGTCAGCCCCCCCTCCCACTGCAGTCCATAAAATTTTCTGAGTTTATGAAAACGTTTTTTTTATAGTTCTTTTGTGATCAAAAGCATTGATTAGAATCTTTATCAGGCTGTTTTGTCAATAGTTTTCAAATAAACAAAAAGTATAAAAACTTTTGATAAATCCAAATAATTTTTATTTTTTTTTTCAATTTCATACTAAAAAAAAGAATACAGTAATGTATTGATGTAAGCCCCACCTATTTGTGTTAAGCCATGCCTACCTCTGGTTAAAACACGCCCACTTTCGGGTTATGTCACGCCCATTCAGAATACAGATACAGATAATTTAGATGGTCGAACAGATACAGATAGTGCTGTACTCACTCATCCCTAGTTCTGATTAACAGTGATGTCATTTTCAGTGGAAAGCAAGTGGCAAAATTACCATTTGGTAGCCTATATTGATTTATCAAAGCCTGGAGGTCTACAGAACACACTTTCTGTCCCCTGTCTGTAATCCTGAGGGCAGGTGATCCTAGGGGCCAGATGGCTTTGGAAATCAGAATACAAGAGGATCAGGATTGTTCTGATCCAATCTAGCTATAATTTGGAATACTGTACCGGGATAGACCATTCTGATCCATGAATCAGGAAAATGCAATTTTGAAAATTAAGAAATAAAATAAAAAATTAAATACTGGGCCCTGGTGTTTATTCATAAGACCATCTGAGCCTTTTAATTTTCATCCCTTCTTCAGTAGCTTTTTTTTTTTTTTTTATCGTAAGTCGCATGATTAGCAATAGACATCTTCTTTTTATTGGAAAGGGTGTGAGAGACCTCAATTTTGCTGTTGTCAACAAATAAGCCTTCCCTCACCAAGAAGCAAAGTACCTGTTTCTTCAGTGTATCACAATCCTCCTGTGTTACATTGATCCCCGGTCTCCCAGTGGCAGTGTCCTCAGATGCCTGAGCTGTCCTATCGGGAGGGTGAGCGATGAAGATGACATGTTTACTCTGTAGGGCTGCCGAATGAATAATACTGAGCTCTTTCTCTAAAGAAAAAAGTCAATTAATTGATTTGAATTGATTAATTTAAACCACCAAAAGCATAGTGCTAGCCATGACGTCTGCTAGCCAAGGGCTGAGCTGCACTGAATTTGTTTACAGAGTAGCCAGTAACTGCAGCATAAGGGAGAAACTTTTCTGACGCTTACGCCATACTGTATGTCCTATGTGGGAACTTGGTTTACCTCAGTACCGTTCTGAAAATTATCTGAATACAAATACGTGTAATATTTTCACTCTCTGTCCTCAACCCACCCAAAATGGGTTTTGGGTCACGACCCACCAGTTGAGGATCACTAGTTTTGGTTTATAAGCTTCAGTAGAAAAGAAACCGTGATCAGTAGAGCAGAAAGGTGTACTGAGTAGTTTGTGTGAAATTTACCTGAATTGAAATGTACTAGAATTGAGCAGGTCCTAAAAAAAGAAGGGGAAAAAAGGATTGGGCAGGTACTTGCTGCTCACTTTTGCTCCTTCTTTTCCTTTCAGGGGTTCCAACAGTGAATCAGTTGCCTCCATCTAAGCCTGTCCTCTGCATCCTCTGCTCTCACACCAACTACCTTCATGTCCTCTTTAACTACATTCATAAACCTCCTCTTTGGTTTTCCTTTAGACTTCCTGCCTGGCATTTGGAAACTCAGCATCCTTCTGCCAATATACTCACTATCTCTCCTCTGGACATGTCCAAACCATCTCAGTCTGGCCTCTCTGACTTTATCTCCAAAGCCTCTAAACATGTGCTGTCCCCTCTGATGTACTCATTCCTGGTTCTATCCATTCTGTCCGTCCGTCCGTCTTCTTCCGCTTATCCGGGGTCGGGTCGCGGGGGCAGCAGCTTTAGCAGGGAAGCCCAGACTTCCCTCTCCCCAGCCACTTCAGCCAGCTCATCCGACGGGACCCCAAGGCGTTCCCAGGACAGCCGAGAGACATAGTCTCTCCAGCGTGTCCTGGGTCGTCCCCGGGGCCTCCTGCCGGTAGGACATGCCCGGAACACCTCCCCAGGGAGGCGTCCAGGAGGCATCCGAACCAGATGCCCGAGCCACCTCAACTGGTTCCTCTCAACGTGGAGGAGCAGCGACTCGACGCTGAGTCCCTCTCGGATGACCGAGCTTCTCACCCTATCTCTAAGGGAGAGCCCGGCTACCCTGCGGAGGAAACTCATTTCGGCCGCTTGTATCCGGGATCTTGTTCTTTCGGTCACGACCCACAGCTCGTGACCATAGGTGAGGGTAGGAACGTAGATCGACCGGTAAATCGAGAGCTTCGCCTTTCGGCTCAGCTCCTTCTTCACCACAACGGACCGATACAGCGTCCGCATCACTGCAGACGCTGCACCGATCCGCCTGTCGATCTCCCGCTCTAACCTACCCTCACTCGTGAACAAGACCCCAAGATACTTGAACTCCTCCACTTGGGGCAGGACCTCCTCCCCGACCCGGAGAGGGCACTCCACCCTTTTCCGACTGAGGACCATGGTCTCGGATTTGGAGGTGCTGATCCTCATCCCAACCGCTTCACACTCGGCTGCGAACCGCTCCAGTGAGAGCTGGAGGTCACGGCTTGAAGAAGCCAACAGCACCACATCATCTGCAAAAAGCAGAGATGCAATGCTGAGGCCACCAAACCGGACCCCCTCAACGCCTCGGCTACGCCTAGAAATTCTGTCCATAAAAGTTATGAACAGAATCGGTGACAAAGGGCAACCTTGGCGGAGTCCAACCCTCACCGGAAACAAATTCGACTTACTGCCGGCAATGCGGACCAGGCTCTGACATCGGTCGTACAGGGACCGAATGGCCCGTATCAGGGGGCTCGGTAACCCATACTCCCGAAGCACCCCCCACAGAACTCCCCGAGGTACACGGTCAAACGCCTTCTCCAAGTCCACAAAGCACATGTGGACTGGTTGGGCGAATTCCCACGCACCCTCGAGGATCCTGCTGAGGGTGTAGAGCTGGTCCACTGTTCCACGGCCGGGACGAAAACCACACTGCTCCTCCTGGATCCGAGATTCGACCTCCCGACGGACCCTCCTCTCCAGCACCCCTGAATAGACCTTACCCGGGAGGCTGAGGAGTGTGATCCCTCTAAAGTTGGAACACACCCTCCGGTCCCCCTTCTTAAAAAGGGGAACCACCACCCCGGTCTGCCAATCCAGAGGCACCGTCCCCGATGTCCACGCGATGCTGCAGAGACGTGTCAACCACGACAGCCCCACAACATCCAGAGCCTTCAGGAACTCCGGGCGGATCTCATCCACCCCCGAGGCCCTGCCACCGAGAAGCTTTCCAACCACCTCGGCGACTTCGACCCCAGAGATAGGGGAGCCCACTTCAGAGTCCCCAGACCCTGCTTCCTCAAAGGAAGGCGTGTTGGTGGAATTGAGGAGGTCTTCGAAGTACTCTCCCCACCGGTTCACGACGTCCCGAGTCGAGGTCAACAGCACTCCGTCTCCACTATACACAGTGTTAACGGTGCACTGCTTTCCTCTCCTGAGACGCCGGATGGTGGACCAGAATTTCCTCGAAGCCGTCCGGAAGTCGTTTTCCATGGCCTCACCGAACTCCTCCCATGCCCGAGTTTTTGCCTCAGCGACCGCCAAAGCCGCATTCCGCTTGGCCAGCCGGTACCCGTCAGCAGCCTCCGGAGTCCCACAGGCCAAAAAGGCCCGATAGGACTCCTTCTTCAGCTTGACGGCATCCCTTACCGCTGGTGTCCACCAGCGGGTTCGAGGATTGCCGCCACGACAGGCACCAACCACCTTACGGCCACAGCTCCGATCGGCCGCCTCAACAATTGAAGCGCGGAACATGGTCCACTCGGACTCAATGTCCCCCGCCTCCCCCGGGACAATGGAGAAGCTCTGCCGGAGATGGGCGTTGAAACTCTTTCTGACAGGGGATTCTGCCAGACGTTCCCAGCAGACCCTCACAGTACGTTTGGGCCTGCCTGGTCGGACCGGCATCTTACCCCGCCATCGGAGCCAACACACCACCAGGTGGTGATCAGTTGACAGCTCCGCCCCTCTCTTAACCCGAGTGTCCAACACATACGGCCGCAAGTCCGATGACACGACTACAAAGTCGATCATCGAACTACGGCCTAGGGTGTCCTGGTGCCAGGTGCACATATGGACACTCTTGTGCTTGAACATGGTGTTCGTTATGGACAGTCCGTGGCGAGCACAGAAGTCCAGTAACAAAACACCACTCGGGTTTCGATCGGGGGGGCCATTCCTCCCAATCACGCCCCTCCAGGTCTCACTGTCATTACCCACGTGAGCGTTGAAGTCCCCCAGTAGAACGAGGGAGTCTCCAGGGGGTGCGCTCTCCAGCACACCCTCCAAGGACTCCAGAAAGGGTGGGTACTCTGAGCTGCTGTTCGGTGCATAAGCACAAACAACAGTCATGACCCGTCCCCCCACCCGAAGGCGGAGGGAGGCTACCCTCTCATTCACCGGGGTAAACCCCAACGTACAGGCGGCTAGCTGGGGGGCAATGAGTATGCCCACACCTGCTCTGCGCCTCTCACCGTGGGCAACTCCAGAGTGGAAGAGGGTCCAGCCCCTCTCGAGAGGATTGGTACCAGAACCCAAGCCGTGTGTGGAGGTGAGTCCGACTATATCTAGTCGGAACTTCTCAGCCTTGCACACCAGTTCGAGCTCCTTCCCTGTCAGAGAGGTGACATTCCATGTCCCCAGAGCTAGCTTCAGTAGCCGGGGGTCAGACCGCCAAGGCCCCCGCCTTTGGCTGCCACCCAACTCACTGCGCACCCGACCCCTTTGGCCCCTTCCACCGGTGGTGAGCCCATGGGAAGGGGGACCCACGTTGCCTTTTCGGGCTGTGCCCGGCCGGTCCCCATGGGTATAGGCCCGGCCACCAGACGCTCGCCTTCGAGCCCCACCTCCAGGCCTAGCTCCAGAGGGGGGCCCCGGTGACCCGCGTCCGGGCAAGGGAAACGAAAATCCAATGTTTGTACTCATCATTGGGGTCGTTTGAGCCATGCTTTGTCTGGTCCCTCACCTAGGACCTGTTTGCCTTGGGTGGCCCTACCAGGGGCATGAAGCCCCGGACAACATAGCTCCCAGGCTCATTGGGACACGCAAACCCCTCCACCACGATAAGGTGATGACTCACGGAGGGGAGTCCATTCTGGTCACTCCCAAAGAGAACCTCAGCATCTTTATCCCTGCCACCTCCAGCCCGCCTGTGCACTCACCATTTTCCATTATCCAACCTTTTTTGCTTGGTCCAGACAGCTATTGGAAGCTGGCTTTGCCATTCACGCATAACATTGGAAATGCACTGTTAGAAAGCTCAGCTTGCGTTGTCTGACCAGTGACTTGTGACCACAGTAGATAGTAGGACTACATTTACCATGAATTATGGATGCGAAAGCAGGAAGTTGCTCGAGTTCAGGTCACCGCTTGTTACGCACACCCGTCACCATGGGCGGGCCATAGGAGTTCATGCCCACCCACCAAAATGATTGTGTAGACTTGCATGCTGCCCTTTCCTGATAATAAAATGTGGTCTTCAATCCCGCTGAATAACTCAAATCCACTTCTATTTTAGTTCTGTGTCACAGGGAAACGAATGAAATGAAAGGTAAGGCTGATTCAATCTCAATCAATTTTACAACGCAGGAAGAGCATCAAAGTATGATATAGTGGCTTTTATTTTTCGCCTGTGACATTTATCCAGTCGCTGTGAACGACACCAGAAGTTGATGCGTACAACGATCACTTAACTTGCGTGTTTTGTGAAAAAGGTCTACACCTCTTGCATTACCAGCCAAATTGGCTATTAAATATGTATGACCACTCGCCAAAATGAATTTTAACCCGCATTTGGCAGGTTGGTGGGTGTTAATTTAGAGCCCTGTGTGTATGTCCTGTAAATCCTGTCTATAATACTTGTCATCGGGTGCCATTGAATAGATGGATGCATGGCGGTGCTACATCAATTTATCCAAATATATGGGGCAAGTTAAGGCTGTCTGTAGGGCATTCATAATAATTGTCCCCCAGC